>NC_134568.1:39363747-39561247 GCF_050947875.1 Dermacentor variabilis
TCGCTTTACCGTATCTAGACGACGTAGCGATATTCTCCGCATCCTGGTCTGAGCATATGACACACTTGCGGGCAGTGCTAACCCGCCTGCGCGAAGCGGGCTTGACAGTCAAGGCTCCTAAGTGCCAGTTAGCACAGGCCGAGGTTGTCTACCTCGGTCACGTGATTGGTCAGGGTCGTCGCCGCCCCTCTGAAATAAAAGCGGCCGCTGTGCGAGACTTTCCGCAACCGCGCACCAAGACCGATATTCGGTCGTTCTTGGGTGTCGCCGGCTACTATCAGAGGTACATCCCTAGGTACTCTGTTATCGCGGCTCCCCTGACGGATGCTCTAAGAAAGACAGAGCCTCAAACAGTCGTCTGGGACGAGACAAAGGAAAGAGCTTTTAGCGCCCTAAAGAGTGCCCTAACAAACCAGCCTGTGCTACGATCGCCAGACTATACAAAAGGGTTCGTTGTTCAGTGCGATGCTAGTGAGCGAGGCATGGGCGTTGTACTGTGCCAACGGGAAAATGGAGAAGTAGAACACCCCGTCCTGTATGCTAGTCGTAAGCTGTCCAGTCGTGAGCAGGCGTATAGCGCCACCGAGAAAGAGTGTGCGTGTCTCGTGTGGGCCGTTCAGAAATTGTCATGCTATCTAGCCGGCTCGAGGTTTATCATTGAGACGGATCACTGCCCTCTCCAATGGCTGCAGACCATCTCTCCCAAAAATGGCCGCCTCCTGCGCTGGAGCCTCGCTTTACAACAATATTCCTTTGAGGTGCGTTACAAAAAGGGGAGTCTCAACGGTAACGCCGATGGCTTAAGTCGAAGCCCCTAACGTAGGAATCAGCCTCAAAATTGTTTGTTACTGATGTTTTTCTTCCTGAGGCAGGATTTTTTTTAACATATTGCTTTTGTTTAGTGTTTCAAAGTGATGATATGCTTTCTAGTGCAATTTTTCAATTTGTGGACGCGTTCTGAGTGATGCTAGACTACTGTAAGGAACTAGGCAGTGGTATAAAAAGGGGAAAGAGCCTGGCAGGGCTTAGTGAGGGTTGTGCCGTGCTTGCTGACTGAGCGGTTGAGTTTCAGCGTAGTTCTAACGCTTGCCGGGAACGAGAACAAAAATGTGAACTCTCCCGAAGTCACTTTGCAGTGTCCCGTGCGAACCTGAACGAGAGAACGAGGCCTTCTCTGTGCGCTGCGCTCAAGAAACGTCGAAGGACGCCCGACTTCGGTTATGAGCATCATCGAGCGACATCCCTCCGGCCAGCGGATGCAGTCCCCTGTCCATCGGGATCTCCTTCCCCCGGCGGGGCGGTCTGTTGCGTTTCGCCTGCGACACGTGGTTTTGCCGGCGCGACTGCGGCGGGGCGGCAGACATTTTGGCCCGATCGTCGTCGCCGCAACACTCATCGGCAGGTGTTTCCAGGCGCGACTGCGGCGATGCGACCGCCAAGGGATCACCCTCTCATTCCAGTCATTGTGCCCGAAACAGGCGATGCCAAAGCAGGGATCATCCTCTCATTCCAGTCATTGTGCCCGAAACAGGCGATGCCAAAGCAGGGATCATCCTCTCATTCCAGTCATTGTGCCCGAAACAGGCGATGCCAAAGCAGGGATCATCCTCTCATTCCAGTCATTGTGCCCGAAACAGGCGATGCCAAAGCAGGGATCATCCTCTCATTACAGTCATGGTGCTACGGCAGCGCTACAACAGGGTGCTACGAGATCGTGCTCGACAGGGTGCTACGAGATCGTGCTCAACATGGTGCTACGGCAGCGCTACGACAGTGTGCGTCACCATTAGCCCATTGTACATTCACGTGCTCGTCTTTTGAGGGGTTCCTTCTTGCCCTCAACTGCGAGAGTATAAAAACAGCTGCCCCCGGACGCCAAAAGGAGGGCTCCGATTTCTTCTGTTGAGTGAAGTGCTCTCCCGTCTCTCTACTTCGGTCAAACCTGACCACCAACTCTTTGCGATGTTAAAATAAACAAGTTGTTTCGTTGTTACCAGTCGACTCATGCTTTGCCGGGACCTTCGGATGCTTCCAGTTGTACCCCAGGCCGCCAGGCCAACGCTACCCTTGGGGCTTGCGACCCAGGTACAACCACGGGCGTCAGCGCCGAGTTCCCAACAGATCGTACCAGCGGGCGGATCCAAACAGCCGACGAGCGATGGGGGCGGTGTTCCAGCAGCACCTGCACAGAAAGCGGCCGATTGTCCCGTTTTTGGAGAGCGTTAGCAAGTTCTTATCTTCCTGGCGTATATCGCGGACAGCAGGTGGTCGATATCTTCTTCGGTGCCGCAGACTTCGCATGCTGCCCTGTCGGTCACTCCAATTAATGTAGAGTATGCCTTTGTGAAAGCAACTCCTAACCAAAGGCGACAGAGAAGCGTAGCTTCACGTCGAGGAAATCCGAGTGGGGGTTGGAGCTGCAGTGAGGAGTTTTATCGATGCAGTCGTGTAAGTCTTAAGTTTGGCGAGTTCCACTCGGTCAGTGAGAGACTGCGTGCCATGTGTCGAAGCGGCCTTGCGGCATCTGTCCTCAAAAGCGGAATTGGAACGCTGTGCTCTTCTTGATGTGCTGTGCGAGCAGCGTTATCGGCGGAATCATTGCCACTGATTCCACAATGGTCAGGTACCCATTGAAAAACAACCTCGTTGGACGGAATGGTGAAGTTTCATGATTTCGTATGTCAGCTGTTCATGACATGCGCGTCGGAGTGCTGACTGCGTGCACTGTAATGGCGGTTTTGAGTCACAGAACACAGCACATTTCCTAGGTCTTTCAGAATCAATGAATTCCAGTGCACGACGCAGAGTCGTTAGTTCTGCCACCGTTGAGGTCGTGACATGCGATGTTATGAACCGCAGTGTTATTCATCGCGTTGGTATAACCACCGCACCGCGAGACCGGGACGACGTAGTCGATTCATCGGTGTAGATATGCACGTGGTTGCTGTACTTTTCATGCAAACAAAGTAAGCTCAGCTTTTTTAGAGCAGGAACCGGTAGATCTGTCTTCTTTTGTAGTCCTGGAATCATTATATGTGCTTGTGGATGGATCAAACACTGGCCTGGCCTCAGGTGCGTGCCCTGAAGTAAACGACGCACGATGTGCACTGACTGTAGCGCTAAATGTCGAGCAGGGCTTTTCAGCAGTGAGGCTCGCCAGGTGGTGGGAAGGGGTCCTAGCATAATGTCTGAGATGCATACGCATTGTCTCAACGGTAATGCGCGTCGTGATTGGGGAATCCTGCGCAAGGGCAATGGTTTCAGCCGTTGACGCACTGCGTGGTAAGCCAAGACATATCTTAAGGGCTTGGGCTTGAATGCTCTGAATCGTACACAAGTTACTCTTGCAGGTGTTGGATATTGTAGGCAGGCTGTACCGCAGGAATCCAACGAACAACGCCATGTACAGCTGCAACATAGCGTGTATAGATACTCCCGAACATTTTCCTGCAAAGAACCTGAACAGGTGACATATAGCAGTAAGCCGCTTTTTGACGTAATTCACGTGCGGAGTCCAAGACAGGTCTCTGTCAATTATGACTCCCAAGAGCCTGTGACTTCTGCTGTATGGTATAAGTTGTCCGCTAATTGAGATGCCATAAGCAGACATTGGCTTTCTCATGAATGCCACCATTGCACACTTTCCGCATGAAATTTCAAGTCCTTGTTGACGAAGGTAGCAATGTGTCATTGTGGCTGTCGTCTGAAGTCGAGCGCGAAGCTGAAGTCGTGTTACACTTGATGCCCAAATGCAGATGTCGTCCGCATAGATGGTAAGTCGTACGGTGTTTGGCAGGCTGTCAACTAATCCAATGAGGGTCAGATTGAAAAGTGCTGCAGGAATGGAGTCGAATTATTGTCCAACGCCTCTCTCTGCGGGAACTTTACGCCGACTGGACTCGAGACCGTTCACCGAGTCAAAGATACTCGGACCGTGGGCACACCCGTCACTCGCTCGAAAAGCGGTTCGTGCACTAGTGCAGTGCTTGAAGTGCACCAGCTTAAAAGACCGTTTATAGTGTCCTTGTGTACGGTGTCCCTCCCACACGCACTCAATGCTTACTCTCTCCCTTTCTACCCCTTTCTATTCCCCTTTCCCCCACCCCCAGTGTAGGGTAGCAAACCGGATGCTGTACTGGTTGAGCTCCCTGCCTTTCCTACCCTTGTTTTCTCTCTCTCTCTTTCCCCCAGCAAACGACAGCGCTGAAAGAAACGAGCGCAATGAATTTATTCGCGGCCAGAAGTTCAAATCCCATTTGTGTCTTACACGGTTACGATCCCACATTCATGAATAGAACGTATTAGGGCACCAGGGTGCAAGAAAAGAAAACGCAGCCTGAATTTAGGCTATATTTACATGTAGTACGATGACGTATTGGTTGGAACAACATACTTCGATGGACAAGTTAAAGATAGTCCCCAATCCATTAGCCGCAATTCGTGCTCACAATGCCGTGTAAGTTTCTCGGAGTCCGAGTGTTCATATCTGTGTCGACCGCAAGGCAGAGTAGATTTCGATAACAGACGACCGCCGTTTCGAATGAAGGGCTAGAGAGAGGGAAACGAAGAGGGAAAGGCAGGGAGGTTAACGAAGGGCGTGTCAGGTTGACTACCCTATACTTGGGAAGGGGAGAAAGTGGGAAGAATAGATAAGAATGAAGCCCTAGATGGTCTCGTATTATATATACTGAGCCTGCTGCCTCTTTATTGTTTTCACAAAAAAGGGACTTCTCTGTGCATATTCTGCAGAAAGTGCTACTTCTATATTTTTGGGGTGTTTTTTTTAATTTTTTATGTGCAAATAACCACTCTGCGTGTGGTAGCGAATCGCCTCCCTTTTAAAAGAAGTGTTTAATTCCCATCGTACTTTCATCCATTCATAAATTTAATTTTGTAGACACGGCGGTGATACCCATTGCCCGAGATTTCCAATGTCATAAAAAATTATGAATCAGTCATAATATCTGCTAGAAATGCCATCGATGCGATTATAAATTCAAAACATAACACTGCTTCTTGTGCCGAAATAACCAGCACTGAGCACCGAAACAACTGGCAACTGAATGCATAAGCAAAGCTATTGTTACTATATGTATGTTAAGGTGTATGCTACTGAACTTTATTATGTAGTTTCATTCCATAGAATGTAAGTCGAACTAAACCTTTGCTAATTTTCTGGTTTCATTCGGGTTCAAGAACGCTTGGAACATGAATGCGCGGCATAAAGCCTTTAAAACACACTTCAGAAGCAGCCTAAACGTGCGATATTTTATGCCTCGAAAACAACCGTTTCATTATCAATTTATTCTAATGCTCAAAACAAAAAGAAACACCATTAAATAAAATTTAGAAAAACTGAGAGAGGTAGGAAGACAGCGGAAAAACGTTGCTACGCTAGTTACATCAGTAAAATTCCTCATAGTCATATGCAATAACGACCGCCGCGGTCGCTCAGTGGCGATGGCATTGAACTACCCAGCACGAGGTGACGGTTTCAATCCCACCTACGGCGGCCGCATTCTAATATGGGCGGAATGAAAATGTGCTCGTCTACCGTGCTTTGGACGGACGTTAAAGAACCTTAGTCGGTCAAAATGAATCCGGAGCTCTCCACTACGGCGTCCCTCATAACCTACAGTGCAGTTTTGGGACGCTAAACTCAGCAGTTTACCACGGTAGATTTATGCAAATCAACTCAGTGTTCTTCCAGGTTAGTCTGTAAGTTATTCAAATATGCCGCAAAACGAAATATGCAGAAGCTGATTATCATTCTTGCCAGTTAGTGTACCGTTTGACCTTGAAATGATCGGGGAAAAGAAGAGGCTTTGTCAGGAAAGCGCTCGTTAGGGGAAACTGACTTTGTCTTCGAGTCCAGGTGCACCATCATTTCCATGTGGGGTAGGATGACATATATACCTGTCCTGCAGTGAATAAAAACTTTTATCGCCCTTCGCACAAGGGCTGCATGTGATACATACATCAGCTGCTGCTCTAACTCGTAAGGAACGTGCCCTACAATTTCAGTGGCTCTGCCAGCGCCTTCAGTATACATCCGCGAATCAGGAAGCCTCGTGTGAATGAGCCCCCCCCCCCTACCCCCTTGCCGATTTCCCTGCCCTCGTGAAGATGTGCACCAAGCCATCAGTACCACCAAAGCTTCAATGAGAACTCTGTATACTCTCGAGGCATGGACGTGCAGCCAGAAATGCTCCTCTTTTCCATAAGCCTCTCATCAACACTCTTCCCTCGATAAGCATCATACATGGCCTCCACCCTCGTGACACAGAAAGGTAACAGGTACAGGCTGCAAGGCTTTGCTTACGTCAGCAGCTACTGGAGCTACCTCGCTAGCTCAAACAAGACTTCGCGTCATCTATATTCCGAATTTGCGTTGGATCTGCGCGTATTTAATTAGGAGATCTCTTTGTCGCTTTCATTTCCTTTATTCTTTATTTAGAATTGAAAGGAGAGGGTTGCTCGTTTAGTGACACCGGATACTCGACATCGCACGGCGGAAAAAAAAAAGAATGGCTCAACGAGTGCTGGAAAACACTGAATACGGTCTAAGAACGGTCTCAGAATACGGTCTAAGTCTAAGAAGATTGTATCATTTATCGCATTGTACGTAACACCTGCAATCAAACAGCCCTGCAGAAAGGCCTCGCCAACATACTAACATGGTGTGACGATTGGTTAATGAAACGTAATGTACAAAAATGTAAAGTTATGTCTTTCACTCGTAGCAGTAATCCCCTCGTATTTCCCTACCAAATTAGAAGCATGCCTCTCGAACTAGCAGAGTCCTATAAATAACTAAGTGTCACTGCATGCAATGATCTGTCTTGGCATAAACATATTTCTAACAGCTTACTGTCAGTTGCCTACAAACTATTTACTAAGGTAATCCCAAACAGAATCAGGAACACCTTAGACTTCTGTCAAGTAAAGGACCAGGCAGGATTCCGTAAAGGCTACTCAATAATAGACCAAATACACAATCAATCAGGTGATAGAGAAATGTGCGGAATATAACCAACCCTTATATATAGCTTTCATTGATTACGAGAAAGCATTTGATTCTGTCGAAACCTCAGCAGTCCTAGAGGCATTACGGAATCAGGGTGTAGACGAGCCGTATGTAAAAATACTGCAAGATATCTATAGCAGCTCCACAGCCACCGTAGTCCTCCATAAAGAAAGCAACAAAATCCCAATAAAGAAAGGCGTCAGGCAGGGAGATACGATCTCTCCAATGCTATTCACAGCGTGTTTACAGGAGGTATTCAGACACCTGGATTGGAAAGAATTGGGGATAAGAGTTAATGGAAAATAGCTTAGTAACTTGCGATTCGCTGATGATATTGCCTTGCTTAGTAAATCAGGGGACCAATTGCAATGCATGCTCACTGACCTGGAGAGGCAAAGCAGAAGGGTGGGTCAAAAAATTAATCTGCAGGAAACTAATGTTTAACAGTCTCGGAAGAGAACAGCAATTTACAATAGGTAGCGAGGCACTAGAAGTGGTAAGGGAATACATCTACGTAGGGCAGGTAGTGACGGCGGATCCGGACCATGAGACGGAAATAATCAGAAGAATAAGAATGGGCTGGGGTGCGTTTGGCGGGCATTCTCAGGTCATGAACAGCAGGATGCTATTATCCCTCAAGAGAAAAGTGTATATTAGCTGTGTCTTACCAGTACTCACCTACGGGGCAGAAACCTGGAGGCTTACGAAAAGGGTTCTACTTAAATTGAGGACGACGCAACGAGCTATGGAAAGAATAATGATGTGTGTAACGTTAAGGGATAAGAATAGAGTGACCCGCCATGGTTGCTCAGTGGCTATGGTGTTGGGCTGCTGAGCACCTGGTCGCGGGATCGAATCCCGGCCCCGGCGGCCGCATTCCGATGGGGGCGAAATGCGCAAACACCCGTGTACTTAGATTTAGGTGCACGTTAAAGAACCCCAGGTGGTCAAAATTTCCGGAGTCCTCCACTACGGCGTGCCTCATAATCAGAAAGTGGTTTTGGCATGTAAAACCCCATAATTTATTTTTTTTAAAGAAAAGAGTAGATTGGGTGAGGGAACAAACGCGAGTTAATGACATCTTAGTTGAAATCAAGAACAAAAAATGGGGGGGGGGGGGCATGGGCAGGACATGTAACGAGGAGGGAAGATAACCGATGGTCTTTAAGGGTTACGGACTGGATTCCAAGGGAAGGGAAGCGTAGCAGGGGGCGGCAGAAAGTTACGTGGGCGGATGAGATTAAGAAGTTTGCAGGGACGACATGGCCACAATTAATACATGACCGGGGTTGTTGGAGAAGTATGGGAGAGGCCTTTGCCCTGCAGTGGGCGTAACCAGGCTGGTTATTATTATTATTATTATTATTATTATTATTATTATTATTATTATTATTATTATTATTATTATTATTATTATTATTATTATTATTATTATTATTATTATTATGCTATTTCTAACATCATATCATCTGCTAATAAAACACTATGTTTTTTTCAAACGTAATCTCCGCCAGGGACATCAAAACGTAAAACTGCTTGCCTACAAGTCCCTTGTTTGGTCAAAACTTGAATATGCGTCTGCCATCTGGAGCACGCACCAAACATATCTTATCACCTCACTTGAATCTGTTCAGAGCCGCGCTACTAGGTTCATTCACTCACAATATTCATATGATGTCAGTATTTCCGTGCTTAAAACACAATCCGGACTAACATTACTATCTAATCGCCGACGCATTGCTGGTCTTGAGCTCTATCACAAGTTTTTTTTTTTTCAGTACCCTTCGTCATGCGCCATACATCGTTCCTGCGGCACGCATCTCTCATCGCACCAGTCATCCGCAGCAAGTCGCACGCCCGCGTGCCCGAACCACTCATTCTTCCGCCTCGTTCATTCCTCGAGCAGTAGAAGACTGGAACGGCCTTCCTGCTGACATTGTTAGCATCATATTCCTACAGCGTCTGATTGATCACTTTGAATATAACTAATGAAGTGTACCAAATGTGGAACTTATGTTAAACCCACCCCTTATGTAATACTCCCTCTGGGGGTCTTTAAGGACAATAAACTGAACTGAACTGAAGAACACGAACGTTTGATACCTCTGTACACTACATGTATAGTAAATGAAGGTACAGAAGAGAGCATAAAAAAGACTCGCAAACGCACACACTTTCGTAAATAAGCGAATGTACACAAGAGAGTCCGAGAGCAAACAAGGAAGCGCTTTTGCAGACGAGACGTCTAACGCAACCCCGTATAAATATATGCACAGCATAGCTTCATGCAACGAACTCAAATGCTTCTTCACTAAACTAAGCGGAATTCCGCCGCGCAGCTTTTTCTCCCTTTGTTGCGGCTTCCGACGCTCCGATGAGACCACGGTGACTTAACAAATAGTCACCTCAAATACCTTCCAATCGTCATTAGCGAGTGCTATCTTCTGTCAGAGCAAAAACGGGTACTTTCTGTTTATTTATTTACTTATTTATTTATTTATTTATTTATTTATTTACTTACATAAATACTCCAGGACCGTTTGGGTGTTGCAGTTATGCTCGTACAAGATAATATAGTATATACAATGTATATGCACTTAGACAATAGTAGATATAGCAGTTTTAAATGAAGTAATAAATGGTCGCCATTGCTCGCGATTGCTCGCGATAGATGCGATCTGCGAAAGTAGTCTTCCAAACGAAGGAGTTTGAATATAAGCACGTCGTTTACCTAATGTTTCATTCTTTTATTTGATGACCACCGTTTAACTAATGTTCCTTGGTCCGCGTCACGATGCCTGAATTTCTTCTCAAGGTTAATTTGCTCCTGCATGTTATAAGCACCAACTTTTGAAACGCAAATTTCGCTCAGTAATATTGGTTTGCAAGTGCGAAGATTGAGACAAATTTGCTACAATTTCAATAAAGTCTTCACTGACGAACGTTACGGCAAGACCACTGCTGTACAGGGGGATGATGAATCTAGCTACTTTGCACCTGCAGCCACCTGCGTACGAGGAAACGGCAAAAAAGAAACATACAACAAAAACAAATGTCGCATTCCGCGAGTGACAGCATACCAGGCATATTTTCCTGTTCGCGACTTTGCCCATATTGCATCGCCTTACCGATCGAAATTCCTTTTTCTTCTTCTTCTGGACTCATCACAGCATTTGTTGCCACGATCACTTCCACTACATTTTTTAAGCGCTTAATTAACGAAGGTTCCCGCCCTCCATTCGTGTCTCGGCTAAAGAGAGTGGGAACGAAAAAAAAAGAAAAGAAACCTTAACAGCGATGGGAGGTCGAGCAGCAAAGAATGCCACACAGCGAAGGGCCAAAAGTCAGCTGCAAAAAAAGAAATAAGGGCAGAAAAGAAAACAGTATAAAGAGAAGCTAACCTGGCTATACACAATAGGGCCGGAGTGCGAAAAGGCGGAGTGTGGCCGGCGCGCCGAATTAACTCTACGCGGAATCGCGGTCGGGCCGCCGCTTCTGCTCTTGCATTGTGCGCGCCGCCCTGGTCGCAGGGACGTCCACGACACAGGCGGCTGCGCGCGTCCGCTTCGTTTAACGTTTTAATTACGAGAGCCAAACGCGACGGTGGCGAGGGAGGGCCACGGGGCGAAGAGAAAGTGCGCGGCAACGGGCGGCGGCGGCGAGCGGGGCTATTAGCCCGAGTCGAGGCAGCTGTGCGAGATCGAAGTGTAAGTAGCTCGCGCCGGAAGCGGCGGCGCATCCTCATCGCAGCCTTCCGCTCCCTTCCTGCTTCTCGATCGGCAGCGTGAGCCCGGCACCTATAGGCTTGCTTGTCCGTAGGCACTCTTGCTTGCTCTTCCCGCTCTCCTCTATCGGCTCGCCGTAATGTTGGCACCAATCGGCTGCGCATCCCCAAGCTGTGAACCTCTCCCCCCCCCCCCCCCCTTTCTGCTTGTCCCAGTCTCTTTGCCCATTCGCACGCGGAGAGTTGGCCCCGTTTAATGGGAAACATTTTTTTTTCTCTTGAGAAGCAACCACGTGCGCGGCTGTACTTGCCTGTGTACCGGCGCCCCTCCGATCTCAAAAGAATAAGAAGAAGAAGAAAAAGAAGAAGAAGAAACGTGCAGTGCAGACACGACATTAACAGAGCCGGGCAAAAGGTCAGGAGTGTACGCGGCAATTAAGAGAGGCACCTGAGTGGCATGGCACTTGGACAGGCCTGTCTTTTTCCGCTCGCCTCGATGGGGCACTCGACGTCAGTTTTAGGATTAGGTGTTTAGGATTAGGATCACACCCAAACACCTGGCGGTGTTTGGGTGTGATCCCTCGTAACAAGTGCCGCCTGCTGACATTTGACAAAAAGCCATGTCAGCGAGGAAGCGAGTAGACGAGGCCTTACAGCGAAGCCGAGAAGAGGAGAAAGCGTTTTTTTTTCGATAAATATTTGCAACACTTTTCTCCCCTAGGACACAAACAAACAAACAAAAGTAAATAAATATGGTGCCGCCGCAATGCTATAGTAGAGGTCCGCGACCCGCTTGTTGGCCGGGAGGAGTACGACTACGTACAAAAACATTGCTTGGTTCCTCCGCTCACGCCGGAATTACAAATAAACAATGTTGCAATCTGTATTACCGAATACAAAAGAGAAATATACTATGAACACGCGAAGAACGAAAAAGAAAGCGAAGACCAGTGATGATTGAGCGAAAAGCGAAGATAAAAGAAATGAACGTTGTTAGCCATAGTACGCCGAAATATATTTAAAGAATTTACAAACAACTCTTTAAAGTGCAATACGCGTTTACCAAGGATGCTCCCGATCCTACTGAATAATTTGTATTTTACCCGGTTGCTCAGCTCAGACCAGCGAGACCAGGTCTGGTTCGTCCAGCTAGCCGAGGCAGCCGCTGAGACCCAAGCGATCTCGGCCGTCTGCTAGACGGAGGGAGGCTGCGTCCGCCCCCGTGATTGCTGACATCAATAAATATTGAGTCTCTTTATCTCCCCCTCTTACCCACGAGATGACAAAGGAACGGTGGATTCCTACCAGGGATGCCGGGGAAGCCTATAGCCGTGGAAAATATCATAAAGCTCCCATACAAAATTTACCAGATGGAACTCTGGCGCTAGTGTCTACGGGATCCGCCAGCACGGCGTTTCGGCCAGCGCGGGAATGATCGTTAGTACACATATAGAGTCGCTTAAAATTCCTCCTTCTGGCTTCCGGCGGCTTTGTGACGTTATTGCAAACTGATAGTTTCCAAGAACGTATTGCGTTATAAATGCAACAATAAGCAGTGATACCTCATGTATGGAGAGACTAATTGCGTTGGTGTGTGTAGCGTGCTTGGTGTCTCGAAATTTCGGAAGGCGTAAAGAATAACTTCGCAAGAACATTTAAAGCTACAAGCGCGAAGTTTAGGGAAATTCATGTACTAGCCATCATTTGCAAGCTCGATTGAACAATCGCAATGCCCGAGATCCCTCGAGCAATTTTTGCAGGAAGCTCTGTGGATAAAAAAAGAATTCCACCCAAGCTCATCTCACGATGAACGTTGACATTCATTAGATTACCATTGAAGCCACGTAGGGACACAACACATTGCCGAATTCTTCACTCTTGTGTGGCAGACCTCTTTAATTGTCTGTTACCGACATCTCCTTCACTTTCCGCCGCTAAACGCTCCTCGTTCAGTGAACGCGCTGCTCTCATTCCGTTCACTTCATTTCTTTCTCCCCACTCGGCTGCTTTTGATGCCGACATTCTCTCGTCTCTGTTGCTGAATTCTTCGATTTCTGTTGCGTACGTCTTCACTTCTCGCCTCTAGTTCTGCTTATCTCCCCGGGTACCAACTCGGTGGCACATACCAACTCGAGTATTGGCCAAGAATGGCCACATGCCCAGTGTGACACGCCCAGTTGCACATATACATCGGCCCTAACTGTCTATCCCCAAGCTGTGTACCCGGGCCCATACCTTGTGCCCCAAGCTGACGTGAAATTGGTTGGGTACGGACATACTGCAAAGTAAGGGAAGTTCCCAAGGAATTATAATCGCAATAATATAGATAGACGAAAGCATAGCTGCCTCTATAACTGGTGACAGGTAGCCGGATTAACGAAGGTCTTTGGTGTAGCAATAAAGGTATGAAAATTTATCGAGGCGTGCACGCGCTGTGCCCTGGGAAAAGCATTGGTACCTACACCATGAGCAATAATGTTGTTGCTAAAGAGGGTATGGGAGCGGCGAGGCACACAAAATTGAAACAGACAGTTTCTGCCGCATTTAGACGCAATAAACTGAATATCTCTATTGGTGTGCGTGCGTTCCATTTTGCATGTCACTAGCATAACATCAGCACTGTTATAAGGCCGTAGTAGTGATGGCGATGAGAAAGTTTGCCGATGGCTTTCACTGCACTACTATTCTCACTTTATAGCTGTCATAGATGCTTGCGAAAACAGTTGTACGCGTTGGCAATACCTGATGCCGCCAAGAGAATTGGGTAATGGTATCGTGTGGGTGTAGTGCCCTGCGTAGTAGAAAGAAACAATGCACTTTGGGAGCATTTTTGAACGCCATGTGCCATCGCCTGATGACTAAGAGGCGCGCTTGCTTGAAGAAATAACTAATAGGCTGGTAGCGATGCCTTCGCAGGGCGGCCAGGGATAGTATGGTTCCCCTACTCACATCTATTTTGTGCAACGCACTCAATGTGTTATACGACCGCGTTGAATGTCGTGTCAGGCGGCGATGTGCTTGGAAGAAATGGTGCCGTTGGACCCGGCATTTTCCCATAGTCCGAAAGTGTGTATCATGATCTAGCACAAATGCCACAGGCAAGAAGACACTGTCCGCCTCTTTGCTTTGACAACTCATAATTGTTCCCTATAGGAAACAGCACGACACTATGTATTTGTTCTGCCGATGTTGCGTAGTTTTGAATGGACTGAATGTTCTGACATCTTCAGTTACGCATGGCTGAATGTCATAGATTAAGTAGGCCTAATAATACTTGCCTCGAAAACAACAGCTCCCGCGCAGGCGACTGCGGAGCTTTGAAATCGCTAACAAATTTGCGAAAAATTTTCATATGGCGATCTGCCTAATGGTTATTAAAAAAAGGCAAGCATTAACTCAGCCTATGCAGATGAATTATCCTTCTGGTACTCTCTCAAGGACTCTTTGGCAGAACATCATTCTTTGTTAGCGTAGAGAATACCAATCCTATGCCGAACTTAGACTTCCCAGATTTTTTTTTTCTTCCCGTACGCGTACTTTAGAGAATCTGAATTGCTTTGCATTATAGACGTCACTACTGCTGGAATACTGTTTCGTTCTGCGGCCTCTGAATTTCTCTTCACCCTCAAGTCACGGTCCTTAATATGTGAATAGATGTTGCATAGTGAGGATTGCAAATCTAGTTGCCGAGCACTTCGTGCATTACTTGCATTTCTTCAAAGCACGGGATTTGACTTGTGGCTATAAAAGGTTCTACTCAAATGCTACTTGTTCATGCCATCTGTGCACATCGGTAGCCCTCGTTTGCCTCTTCTTATCTCTTTCATTCTATCCCGGCGCGGAGCATATAGCAAGGCTAGAGGAACCAAGCTGAGGCCGATCTATATTCCCTTTCTTAAGGGGACACTAAATGCGAATATCAAGAGAAGCTAGAGTGATGAAATAATGCTGCAAAACGCCTAAGGTGCCCATATTATGGAGAACAGAGCTTTAGCAAGCGAGGAATTGAGGTAAATGTAGGACATCATTTGAAACTCTACCAGGGCACGCTGGTACTAGCCCGATGATGTAATGCCTCAACATAAGTGCGACATTTCAGCTCGACCACTGATAATATAATGACAATTTCAATGCATTATAATTAAGATAGATTAAAATGCTGCTTCTACACTTCTATTCGATTCTTGTAGAAAAAAGGTCGGCAGCATGTTACACTCCTGTAACACGTGAAGGCGAAACCCTGCTGCACACTTGGTAATACATTAAGTTATACGATCGGATGAGTCAGACTTCTTGCAAGACATAACCAGCCGTAGTGTGAAGTACACGTGTGGCGCTTTAGGTCGACCTTCTCAACGACGCATGCGAGCACTTAATGCGCTACCTCTAGGCGCAGCATGCTTGTCGCCAGTAAGTGTTATAAATGTGTAACACAAGCCAAACACATTTACGTTGCATCCGCTCAGCAGGGAAAAACAGCGTTCGCGGCCGAACACCTTGCTGCCACCGCTTAGCACGTCGCACCTCGTTTCTGTCTTCTTCCATCGCCATCTCTCTCGCTGCAGTCGACTGTTGACCCATTCGCCGCCGCGTGACGTCAGCGACGCAACACTTGTTTTCTCTCTGGGCACGCCAGTCATTGCCCTCTCCGTCCTCGCTCGGAGAAGGTCACGTGGTCTTTTTTGTGCCACCCGACTAGACACCGTTCTTTTTTCAAGGCCATCGCGCAACGAGCCACTTAAGGCTTTCACCTTGATAACTAATTGATGTTACCTTTTTCAACGAGGTGGGTGCTCAAAAGGTTTCGTTCTTGCTCGAGCCCGCACCGCCCGCACTGTCGCGTTTTGGTAGTTTTGGTATCGCATAGTGCTGAGTTCGTTTTGCTGGCTTGCAAAGCTCATAATAACTGCAATGAATGCAAGAAACCGCGTCCTTGTGACGCCATGGCTCGGTTTCAGGCCGTACTTTCGTATTATGCGGGTGAAAGAAAAAGCATAGCGCCTAGTAGCGCCGGCTCTCGGGCTTCGTTTTACTGACCGACGGCAGTAAAGGGCGGTGATGACGTATGCAGCGTCCCGCCAACTCGCTCACGGCGGATGATTTGAATTGCGCTAGAGGGATGCGGCTTCTTTAGTCGCAAAACAAATGCTGCGAAATTTCCAGAATGGTATTCTACCAGCCCAAATTGACTTAATATTTCACTCCATTGTCTATTTAAATGAACTTTTCCTCTCTCATCCTACTTATGGCAAAGGTCATCGAGCCATTTTGACGGCGCTAACACCTTCGGAACGGCGACGATCGCGAACCAATGTTCCCTTTCTTTTTACATCGCGGTAGACATCTCAGATGGAGATTGCATTGAAGCATATAGGGCGAAATTCGCGTAAATTTTTATTCCCTCGCTGTTGGCGTTATTTC
This sequence comes from Dermacentor variabilis, assembly GCF_050947875.1. Taxonomy (NCBI): domain Eukaryota; kingdom Metazoa; phylum Arthropoda; class Arachnida; order Ixodida; family Ixodidae; genus Dermacentor; species Dermacentor variabilis. Next base: position 39,379,920 of record NC_134568.1, read on the forward strand.
CTTTTTCTGTTACTCTTTGTTTTTCCTGTTTCTTTTTATTACTTGAAGAACAGGCGCACACAGCTTGTGACCGCAGCAGAGCTACGAGAACGGTGCTTCGTTTAGACCCATTTGGGAATAAAACGAAAGAGCGCTACGGTGCACCGGCGCTCATCACGCGATGCTTCCCAGCGATGATGCGGAGCGAAGTCTTTCGCACAATCATTTATGGAGCTCGCGATAAGCGCCGTCTAAACGATTCAGCCGCGTCGAATTTGCGCCACATCTCGGCATAACAATGCCCCGCACGAGAAGGTTCGCTTGCGCACTCAGCAGCGTGGCCAACGTATAACTTGATCGCCTTGAAATGTTCGCAGCTCGCATAACCGCTTCATTACGGAGTCGCCGAGCGCGTCAAAAGTTGATGCAGCGGCCCATCTTCGCGCGCGCCGCAATGCGCGCCTCGCCCGCCCCCTTTGTTTGTTATTTTGTTTGCGCGCGAAATGAGAGAGCCCGTGTTTCGAGACAGTGATGGGGCGACAAGAGCGCTATCACTTTGACGGGCGGCCTTCTCATTTGCAGGCGTCGTCGCGCGCTTTGCATGCGCGATGCGCTCTCGGATGCGCGCCCAAAACGGATGGGGGCACGCGCCAAGTCACACGGGAGCAAGTGGCGTGCTATGCCGCCTCTTTAGGGAGCCATCGAGGGAAATCTCGTAATACGGAGGCGGCGGTTTCGTAAGAGAGCGCGGTGCCTCGCGCGGCCCGCTAACACGCGCCGCAGAACGCCGTGGCGGGACCTGCTGCGGAGGCAGCCAGGGCGCGGGCGCACGCGAACCGTGGCGTTTGATTGTCCCGGAAGTCGAAACGTTAGCACCTCGAGGCCAAAAAAAAAAAAAAAAAATGAAATGCGACGGCAGCGGTGTGGCGTGCAGACTCGCTATAGCAGCCGGCGCAGTGCCAAGACAAGCTTCTAATTAGCACGGCTCATTAGGCGCGCCTCGCATTCCTTCTCTGCTGCGCACAGAGAACCCCGACTAGGTCGGTTGCATGAGGTGGTCGGGGAGGCTGAGGGGGGAGGGGGGTATGGGGCCGCATTTTGTCTGTGCGCCCCTCCCCCCCCCTCTCTCTACAGCCCGGCGCCTAAGAGTGCCCGAAGATTGAGATTGCTGGCGCTGTCGGCTGCCATCAACAGCGCGAAGAACGAGGGGCGCCGACAGACCAGCAGAAACACTGCGCCACCAAACACGCACACAAGCAAGCCACGGACCGTTACTCAAAGCAAACCACGAAAAGGGTGCGGCGAAAAAAGAAATAATTTCAATAGAGAACAGCGCGAGAGCGAAGAAAAAAAGCAGCAAAGTTTTTTTGGAGTGCCCGAGCTCCTTGAATCAACAGCGTCCCTTAGACGCTCGGTCTTCTGCGCTGGCACGGCGACCAACGAAAAATGGTTTCTTCCACTCGCCGCTGAATCGAAAAAAAAAAAAAAAAAAACGTGGATGTAAGGAGTGTGGGAAGGGACCTCTTAAGGTCGTCACAATTAATGCGTAAGCTGCGAAGAAAAAAAGAAACAGCTTTGATCTTTTTAACTTAAACTGCTTGATGAAAGAGTCGGTTTAATTTTTATTTTATGTTATTTCGTTTTCGTGTGTCAACTGTAATGCGATCCTTGTTCCGCGCTCTCATTGTTTGCGATATTTGTTGCCCCTTGGCATCCACTGTACAAGTTCTTTCAGATTTTAGGATGCTTTAGCCAGAATATATTGTTAAAAGAAAAGGAAGTGGTGGTAATCTTATCGATGAAGCAAACATCCCCGTCGGAATGAAACAGGAGCGATGAGATTACAGCTGGATGTGACAAGGAACAAGAGTGTACACGTGCTCCCTGGACTGTTGCGGATCAACAGTGCTCCAGCTAATTTGTTTCTCGCTGCTAGATGACCCGCATGTACACAGACCGGGCTAACCTATTCGCTAGCGTTCTCTAGACACTCTAGCAAGTCTTAACGCGAAATGCGTGTATGCGTGAAAGGGAGAAGGGATGCCCTGCTTCGGATAATGATGTACCATTACTCCTGCGAATGCACTTGACAGCGAAGTTAACAAAAAAATAAAAACATATCATTGCTATGGACTATCAATATTTAAGAGATAAAGTAGTTTGTTGGAAAGGCAACGTGCAAGCGCGGTCCTCCAGAGAGAGATAGAATAAACATCTTTATTGATTAAATGAAGCTTTGGAGAGGCGCCCTCATTCCAGTACACCTTGAGCTCGGGCCGCGGCCGGAGCTCTCGAAATCAGCCGTTGCGCATCCTCGAGGTCGGAGCTGTCCAAGGCTCTGTCCGAAACCTCGTACAGAATTATTCTCAAGAATTACACGTGTCACCGGGAACTAGGGAGCACATTGGAATGAACCACTCGTTACTTCCACGAGGTTTAGAAAAAACGTATGCGAGAAACACAATTGTGGGTTCATGCGCCGTGGCGACTTGCATAGGGGTGCCGATTACCTTATCCTTTTTACGAGAAATAAAATCTATAAAATATAAACTAGAGGGCTACATCCTCTGAGCGACATGCCGACTTATCTTTAGTGTATTCAAAATGTGACGTGTACGCGATTCCGTTGGCACGAAAACCGACAAGGCAAGCAACACGTGCAAACAGAAGAAGAATCAGTTGGCACACTCGGGCTTTTTGTTTAATCATGGCTGCGATTTTGTAGCGATGCTTTCCACTCGATTCTATATGCAAGTCTTATCATCGGCCGTTCACGCCCGTCTGGTCCCATTGATAACGCGGAGGGGTGTGTCGCTCTGACCACTGAGGAAGCTATAAAAGCACGAAAAGCAAGCCCGAAAAGCACGAAAATGAATAGCGTCGGAAAAAGCATCGCTACAAAATCGCTGTCCACGTGTCGCAGTGTATTTAACTGACAGCGTGAACAATAAGTCCCACTTTTGGTATTGCATTTATGCACGTGAATAAATCTTATTCAAGGTGCGATGTTGAGAACGAGATAAATTACGAGGTAAAGTACCTTCTGCAGAACTGCAGAAGAAGACGCTTTACAGCACGGTACTTAATTCTATTGTCCCGGTTAGCACTGCATTAACAGGCTATGGACTGTGGTAAGTATAGTAGCCGGCGACAAAAGTTAGCCCGCAGTTCCAATGCCGTCAAACCAAATAGGATCAAATATTTCGAAAAAGAAACTTGCGCGTCATTTGCGAAATTTGCCATGTCAGTGGCGCTGTGTGTGGCGTTATCATGAACTAAATCGTAAAAAAAAAGCCCCTCATCCAGGACCAAGCTTGAGCTCTCTCCATTCTGAGAGCGGTATTGAACTGGCTGCGACCTTGCGACATTCTGCTTGTGCGTGCGTGAAGATGTTCAAATCGCTCACGACACCCTCTGTGGTTCGCGCCGGCACTGGCGAAAGCCCTCCCATCCTAAAGCGCACATCGCGGTCCCCTGAAGCAATTCATTTGCAAGTTTGCGGCAGTGAACATTTAAATCTTCCCTCTATACTACGATCCCCCGTAAAGGCAGAAAAGAAAAAGACAAGAAAAAAGTAGCGTCGGTGGGTTGCGTGGGGTGAGGATAGGATTGAGGAAGAGGTGGAGAAAAGATGAGGGTTAACCAGGCGCTGAGCCCAGTTGGCTAACTCTCACTGGGGGGAGGGGACTGAAAGATTAAGGACAGGAGCTTCACAGGAAAGCCACCTCGACCGGGCATTCTTTGTCGCATATTGTAATGAACTACTACACACCGTGTTGCGTGCGACGTGATGATTGTGATTTCCGGGCTTTAACGTCCCATATCAACACTGGGGCTCTGAGGAACGCCACACAGCGTAGGGGTCTGGCTCAATTTTGGCCACCTGTGATTCTTTAACGCGCACTAAAATCGGAACACACGATTTTTTTTAAATTTTTTTTACATTTCACCCCGTCGAAAACGAATCACTGCGGCGAGGAATCGAGTCCGCAACCTCGCGCCCAGCAAGAGAACGCCATTTAGTCACTGAGCGGGAAAGGTTACGTGAGAAACGAAAAGGTTGCAGAAGCAACGGCACATTTCGCTGCCGTTGCTGCCACTCGCGCGCGATGTCACATTGCCATAACGTTGCCCGGCTTGCACCTTTGAGTCACGACGGCAGCGTTTGATGATCGTTGATGCCACAAGTAGAAACGTCTGTGGACTGGCACAAGTATTAGCGGATATGCGGGGAAGGAAACGTGACTGCTAGACCTGGAGATATAGATAACCGAGAGAAGCAGAGAGCAGGGGGTGGCACCTTTACGTCTATTGTACTTGAATAGCGCAGCAAGAAATCGTGGATTACACAGCGATCGTCCCACGTAATTTGCTCTTCGCCTGTCTTATACAACGCAGTTTAACAGCAAACAGCGAAATACAACTAGACTAGCCCGCACAGGGAGTACAGTAAGTTTCATGTGCCTTTACTATTCAATACAAAAAACTTGACCAGTGCTTTAACCATGGTCTCCTGGAAGGCCATATGTAATACTTTAATTTGGAGGCAACGCTGCTACCCTTGAAGTGACATTACAACTTTCTCGATATGTCGGGGAAGAAGACGAAGTGCTTCTCTTGCGAAACACATTTCGCCCGTCTCTGTGCTTTTCTGGACTTCTCACTGCACCTGTGGGGTCTACCGCCCCCTGCACCGCGGTGATGGATGTACAACATCCCGAGCATCCTCCCGGTTCCCGTTCACCCGCGGACATCGGTTCGAGGAAGCGAGGAAATACGTCGAGTGGTAGCGAGGACACAGATCTCTACTCCGCATCAGGTGAGGAGTCCTCGGAAGACAGCTTTCGACTTGCCCAGTACCGCAAGGCCAACCGAAGAATTATCAACTCATTTTCGGCGTCCAGCTCGAACACTGAAAACAGCGCCTCAACGATGGCCTCACTCCATCCTATTTGTGCCACAGAACGCTACCGACAACCTGCGCGTCCTCAACAGGCAAGCGCTCTCCATGTATCTAGAAAACACCGTGCCAAACGAGATCAAGGATGTCAGGATAAACACTAGGCGAAACATCCTGGCAATCGATGTGATGAACCCGAGCGCGCTGACCATACTACAACAAGTAACGCAGCTGGGAAACATCAAGGTCGGATCCATCGTGCCAACGAACGGTGACACAATAACAGGAGTCATCTATGACATTGGCAATGAAATTCCTAACGCAGACCTCCCAGTTCTCATAAAACCAGCAAGTGCACACAACGTAATTGTGCATGTTTGTCGCCTCGGCAACACACGTTGTCTGGGTCTAACGTTCAAAGGCGACTGCCTTCCACCCTACGTGAAGGTCGGCCACTTTCGCCACCAGGTTCGACCATTTATTCCAAGACCAATGCAATGCTTCAATTGTCAGAAGATTGGCCATGTGAAGGGTGTCTGCAGAAATTCGGCCGTGTGCCCTCGATGTGCCGAACCCCACTCAGAAGACAACTGCAGCGCAACCACGTTGAAGTGTCCTAACTGTCAGGGTGATCACTGCGCCTCTTCCAAAGACTCTCCCCAGATTGAGAACGAGATCACCATTCTTAAACAACTGGTGAGAGACAGCTGTACCTACAAAGAGGCCGCGGTGAAAGTGCGGTGAAGACGACGTCACAGTTGAAGGACTTCACGACGGAGAATATCAAGCTTTCAGGAAAAGTAAACTCGTCAAGCAGCATCATCAGCGGAAGTTTCCAGCACTCCGAACACCGATGTTGGAAGGGAGAAAACTGCCAGATCTCTCTCCACAAAGGAATGGCCGCCACTTCCGCGTACACGACCGCCAGAAGAGCCGCAGAAGAAGCCGCCCCCAGTACAACAAGGTGCTGTATCCGAGGGGTCGTGGAAACCAGATGAGCAAGTTATAGCACTTATTAGGCCTTTAAAGAATGCCATTCGCGTGTTGCTAAGCAACGTGCACACACCGTCTGCCAGAAGTGCGCTTCAGGTACTGGACGCTCTTAGTCCGGTGCTTGCAACCCTTGAGTAGATCATGGCTCCACAGCCACGGTCTTTTAGGGAAGAGGTCCGACAAGCAGCCATTTTTCAGTGGAATGCCCGCGGACTCAGAGCGCGCCTTTCGGATTTCCGTCGCTTCGTGCACGCCAATATGTTTCCCATTATCGTCATTTGCGAGCCGAACTTATCGAACACAATCAGGCTTTCTGGATATGAATCATTTATGTCGTCAACTGCTTACGAAAACAGTAAGGTTTTGGTGCTTATTCGCCGTAACCTCACCTACACTCATCAGCCTGTACCACCTAATGACAATAATCAATATATATGCCTAAACGTAAAGAAAAAGAATTTGGCCTTTACTTTTGTGGGCACCTACCTATCTCCGTCAAGTCGATTTCATTACAAAAGACTACAAGACATCATTTCCTCAACTTCCAATCCCTGGGTCATCATTGGAGATTTCAACGCCCATCATACACTCTGGGGAAGTCCAATGATCAACGCAAGAGGCAGAACTCTGGTATCTTTCGCCTCCAGTAATGAACTTTGGCTGCTGAATGATGGAAGTCAATACCTTCTTACGTGGCTCCACGTACAGTAGCTGTCTTGACTTGGCTTTCGTCTCACGAAGCCTTGTCAGACGTGCAGGGTGGTTTGCGGACATAGAGACGCATGGAAGCGACCATATGCCCACGTACATCAAAATCAGAGGATTGTCCCCTTCCAAAATACGGGATACGATCCAAAGAGTGGACTGGCCTAAATTTCAGTCTATTATGGAAGAACACTGCGACGCCAATCCATCTTTCGACTTGGGAGAGGCAATCAAGAGCGCGGTGCAAGACACTATGCGTACTCTAACATGCTCCTCGAAACTTAATGATTTTTATGTGGAACTAGAACGACTTCGAGCAATCCGACGACATGCTGAACGAAGATACCGACGTACGAAGACAATGGACGATTTACGGACCACCAGGCGCACGCAAAAGAAGATGCAGCGACGGTTAGACAAACTCGAATCGCAACGTTGGACTGCCTTCTGTGAGACGCTAGATCCACGCAAGCCTTTATGGAGAACGGTGCGCGGTCTCCGGACGCTCCCCGTACAGCAATTCCCATTCAAGGCGCTTGCACTCTCTCAAAAGAGATCTGAGATTGACGTGGCAGAGGATTTCTGCGCCAGATTATCCGGCCAACTCACAGCTACCAACATTCCATCGCCTTCGAGCAGCTGTCCGCCACCACATGATCACGGGATGGATCTACCATTCTCAATGCACGAACTTAAGGCAGCATTAGCTTTGTGTGGCCGTGCATCAGCGCCAGGACCTGACGGAATTTCCTACCGAGCTCTATGTCACCTGGGGGAGCGAGCGAGAGGAGTGCTTCTTGAGGTGTACTATGAATCTTGGAGAAATGGCATGCTACCAACAACCTGGAAGACAAGTCGCCTTGTTCCACTGCTGAAGCCTGGCAAGTCGCCGTTGGAACTCTCATCATATCGCTCGATCGCTTTGGCGAGCTGTGTGGGCAAAGTAATGGAGAGGATGGTCCTAGGACGCCTGGAGTGGTACTTGGAGTACCACAACACCTACCCATATGCCATGGCGGGCTTCCGACGCGGTCGATCATCGATTGATAACGTCGTCGACCTGGTCACCTACATTCAACATGAGAAATACCGTAAGCGTCTCTGCGCTTCTTTATTCCCCGACGTTAAAGGGGCGTATGACAACGTTACGCATGAAGCCATCCTCTCTGCTCTCGCAGAGGTAAGAGTAGGTGGTCGAATGTATCAATGGATACGGAGCTGCGATCCTTTTTTGTAAGCACCGAGGAAGGCCATACTTGTCTACATTATAGCTACCGCGGCGTCCCCCAGGGCGGTGTACATAGCCCTGTGTTATTTAATCTAACACTAATTTCTCTGCTTGAGCTCATGCCAACTACAGTCAGGCTATCAATGTACGCGGATGACATCTGCATATGGAATTCCGAGCCGCCACACAAACTGTTATCTACCTCCGTAATCAAGGCCTGGAAATTTCCTCCGAGAAATGCGCACTAGTGCCATTTACGCGCAAACCCATGGCAAACTACAGTGTAATGATAAATGGCCAAATAATACGACGGGTCCGATCGTACAAGTTTCTAGGTGTCATAATCGACAGGGACTTGTCATGGAGCCCACACGTATCATACGTGAAAAAACGGTTGACAGGCATCTGTCACCTGCTCAAGTTTTTCGCCGGCAAGGCCCGGGGAATGTCGCCATGTGCCATGTTGCAACTGTACAGGGTGCTTCTTCTAGGATTTCTGCGATACAGCTTGCCAGCAATAAACAACCCAGGTAAAACAAATCTACGCACAATACAAAGTCTTCAGGGTCAAGTGCTGCGGATCTGTCTAGGCCTGCCTCAGAGTGCTTCAACTGTGGCTACGATATCAATCGCTGGAGACCACCTTGTCAGGACCCACCTTGAAATTAAAGTACTCAGAACCCAGTTAAGACATCTGGCCAGGACGCCTCATCACCAATTGGCCTCCCTAACAGCGGAAAGACCACACACATCTTTCAGCCAAACGATAACCGCATATGATGAATCATTGCCAGCTTGTTTCACTCCGGCTGCGAGACCTTCGATTCCTCCATGGTGCCTCGCTCAGCCAAAAATCAAGCTCACAATACCTGGTATCTCGAAAAAATCTGATCTATCATCTCCAGCCCTTAGACAGCTCACGCTACTATATTTGTACGAGAACTACCGTGACTCTACGCATATTTACACTGATGGATCTGTCCTTCCAAGCAGCTCCGCGGTGGCAATTGTCCTTCCAGCGAAAGCTACAACAATGAAATTTAAGACGACTCACGCGACAACATCGACGGCAGCAGAGCTCGCAGTGCTCTTTACTGCCGTTCATCACATTGATGAACCACCACACAAGTGGACAATATACTGCGATTCGAAGGCGGCACTGCAGTCTCTACTGTCACCTTTACGGCGCGGACCGCACGAACAACTAATATTTCATATTACAGAGACGTTACACCATATAAGTGATGCAGGCCATGAAATAACCTTCCAGTGGCTTCCAAGTCACTGCGGGATTATCGGCAATGAACGGGCGGATCACGCTGCGCGCTCAGCCCATACTGAGGAGCGCCACGTCCCAATTCCTCATTCTAGAACTGACGCAGCACGGAAGCTCCGCCTACTTGCTCGGCAGTGGACCGCGTCGCAGTGGAATGAGCCACATTTAAGAAATACGCGACTGTACTCGCTTGATCCCACACTAAGTCTTCGAGCAACATCACAGCTTCGCCGTAGAGACGCCACGTTTTTATATCGACTTTGGTTGGGCGTTGCCTTTACCAAAGCCTATGCATTACGCATAGGGATGGATGACCGAGAGCCCAACCTGTGACCACTGCGGCCATGAAGAATCAATTGGCCATATTTTGTGCTCCTGCCCGCAGTACAGTCCACAGAGGGCATGCCTTCGCCAAGAACTTGACCAACTGGACGACCAACCGCTATCCGAAAAAAGAATTCTACTACATCGAAAGGACCTACCGTCACAGAAGAAGGCCGTGCAAGCGCTATTGCGCTTTTTGCGATCTATCGGCCTGTGTGAACGACTTTAACTGGAACGCCTTTTGTGTGTGTGTCTCTGTGTGTGCGTATTTTCTTTCCTTTTTTTAGCGTTTTGCTCTCTGTCATCTTTTTAACCCCTATCCCCCCTCCCCAGTGTAGGGTAGCAAACCGGAGACTCATATCTGGTTAATCTCCCTGCCTTTCCTCTTCATTCTCTCTCTCTTCTCGATATGTCCCGTGTAGCGCGCGGGCTGAGCTTGTAGCTAGCTCTTGTAGCTCCTTGAACTAGAGACTTGAACTCTTATGCATGCATTTTGTCTTTCGAACTTCGTGGAAACTCGAAATGTTCGTGTTTTGGGGACTTAAGGGGCCGTCACACGATCGGGACGCACTTGATGCGCGCGAAAGCTAAATATGCCGACAAGCAATTACCCCGCGCCGAAATGGAACGCGACGATCATCTACATGGTCGGAATGTATGTAAACCTCGCCGAACGACACTCGCGAAAAGGGGAGTGAATTCTTGACGCTCGACACGTTCGAGCTTGCTTGACGACCCGTATGACTCTAAGCGTTACAGAACAGACAGACAGACAGACAGACAGACAGACAGACAGACAGACAGACAGACAGACAGACAGAGACAGACAGACAGACAGACAGACAGACAGACAGACAGACAGACAGACAGACAGACAGACAGACAGACAGACGGACGGACGGACGGACGGACGGACGGACGGACGGACGGACGGACGGACAGACCTACGCGATTTCTCGTCAATGCAATCGCTGCCCAGCGAATGCTCATCGTGACGCGGCGCGACGCGAGCAATGGGCGCCGAGAAAGAGCGCGCGTCGGCGCTGCTTGACGCCCACCGGGCCGCAGCGCCTCCTCGCCGTCTGGCGCAGCAGCAAGCAAGCGCCGTTCCAGCCTGCCGCCGCGCTCGCGTCTGGGGTGCGCACGTCGAACGCACGACCTGTGGAAATCACGGAGACAAATTTTGCGCTCGATAGAGAGGCACTGTTTTTAGAGCGTCATCTCGTTACGGAGGCATCGCGGGGCCCGTGTCTTCTCCTGGCAACCACGCCGCATCGATCACATTATCGAGCCGAGCATCGTGGTAATAAGGGGTAGTGTGTGTGTGTCTGTGTTGCTAGAATTTTTTTTTTCATTTTCTTCATTTAACAGCTTAGGCGTCACACGTACGTGCCGCCTCGGGCTCGTACCGGAGATGGTGGCGGCGCGTGGCACCTTCTCCCTCTTGATGTCGACCTTCCTCATACTTGTTTAATTTCGACGAACCGCGCATGACCCCTCCCTCCACCCCCCCATCCTCGCCCCACCCTACTTTACTGTCTTGTTCCTCCATCTTTTCCCTTTATGTATATAACCTTCGGCGGATGAGAGCTTACAGCCTTTCTTCTCGCCTTCCTTCTTGCTTTTTTCTTTTTCTTTATTTTTTTTGGTCTTTTTGCTCCCTTTTAATTTCTTGTCCTTCCGGTTTCCGTTCTTCTTTCGCTCATGGTAAACATAGACTCGACGGATGACGGCGCACTGGATCGATTCATAAACAAATTTCCATAGTGTGCGACGGCGAAGCGAAAAAAGTTCTCGATTGAATTCTCTTTTCCCCATTTTCTCTTCCTTTGTCCGCGAATGAACAAACATATCGGAGTATTAGGAGAAATGAAAAAGGGCGAGAAAGTTCCGAGAGAGAGAAGGGGGCCAGGGAAGGCAACGGCGAGCGACCAAGTTTTCACGACCGATCATTTCGAGGAGGGAATATCGCGTGGTTCGTCTGTGAGCCTGCCAGTTCAACGAGCCAGGGCCAGCGGCTCTCTTCGTTTGAATCCACGATGCCGCAGCCCTTGGCACGCCGGCTGCCCGGCAGAAACCACCATCGCTGGCATGAAACAAACCAACAAAGGTGAAAAGAAATCGTAGCGAAGAAAATTACGCTGGCATATAATACATCGGGCTCATTGTCAAGTCTTTTGTCTTTACTTGTGTCTTGAATTCGAAGTTCCCGAGCCTTTCATTTAATAAGCTTCATAATGGACTTCTAGAAACACTCTCACCTTATTTAATATTCAGGAAGGGCGTGTGGCGTTCGCCCTTGTTCTCGGAACGTGAGTGTAACATCTCTTGGAGAAGAAGAAACGAATAAATGGAAACAAGAAATTTACGCAAGATAAAACCTTGATTTCTGGTAATCCTGGGTACCTCTTTTTTCCTTTTCGTTTTCAAGGCAGCACCCGGGGTTGTTTAAACAGAGGAGCGTGGGCGCTTCGGTTGTACGTCTCTCGTTGTTTTTTTTTTTTTTTTTTAGCTTGGAGCAATAGAACGAAGCTTCCTCAAGCGCCAGAACAGTTTACTGCACTGCTCCAGCACGACGCACGCGCGCGCGCTAATAATAATAATAATAATAATAATAATAATAATAATAATAATAATAATAATAATAATAATAATAATAATAATAATAATAATAATAATAATAATAATAATAATAATCATTCTTATTCGTGTTATTATTATTCAATGTAAAATACTAATATATATATATATATATATATAGAACATGGCATAATAAAAATATTCCTGGGAGCGGCATTCCGTTGACGCTCGGCGCCGGCCCTGATGAACAGCCCACGCCCCAAGTGGAGGCCCGCTATGCATGCTCTTCATTTCAGTCTGCACCGTAGCGAAATGCACGGCTTGGGTAATTCGCGCTTTCAGTGTAGTTGCACCTTGTTAATACACACGCGCGCTACGTTGCTCCATTGCGGCGCGAACGTCCTTTTTCTTGGTACGCGGAATTCGGTAGGTATAATTATGTGCACGTGGTGAACGCGTCGACATGTGATGCGCCTTGGGGGGCAATGAAGTGCAATGGAAATAACGAGTTACGTACGAAGCTTATACGCGGATTCTGCCGAGGCTCCCTGTAGCGTCGACACGCGAAAGCCTTGCTCTAGAGCACGCAGACAAAAAAGAGAACGCACAAAAATCCCCATCAATCGCGTTGCCTCGCAGACAGCTGTTCTTGCTTCCAGGGCGAATAATGGTGCGGACGCGCCATCATCATAGCTGGAGGGGTAGGCGGTTGCAGGGAAAGGGGTGCACGCAAAAAGAGGCAAACGGTCGCAACTGTGATGTATAAACAACAAGATAGAGGAGCGCGGGCATGTAGGTAATGACGGTGACCTTATACAGTGTTGGTGAGATGCAAGCAGAACCAGCGAGGCGCCTGTGGCATAGAGCAGCTAGCAAAAGTTCCGAGTGGTCTGCAGCACATGGCCCTGCGATTCGACGTTCACGGCAGGCTCCCAAAATGGCGTCCTCAAAACAGCGGCAAACTCTCTGGAGAGAAGGAGGTGAGGCAGGGCGTTTGGACCGCCGTCTGAACGCGCACGTTGCGAACATGTATAAGAGAATAAGATGGCCCTGTCTCGCTACTCTCAGTGGACGTCAGTTACAGCTGTCAGACCGGTTAATAAGACGCGCCGCGCTTTAACCAGCCTGCCAAGAATTCGCAGCTGGCGGCGCAGGAAACCCGAGGGACGCGGCAACGCGTACTTAGCCTTTAGCTGTGGATGCGTTAAGCAGTGAATTGAGTTGCGGGAATGAGGCGTTAATAGCGGCATCTCTTTGTACCACATATGAGAACCTTTTTGCACTGTCGAGGCAGCTTTGGGCTTTTTCTCACCGGCTCTATGACACTTTTTTTATTTTTTTATGTTTTTTTACACGTTTTGTTCTCTCAGCGTCAGAACTGACCCGACACGCCTGCTAATATGACTGTACTTAGGTCATCCTTCTACAGGCTTAGTTATGGGAACAGCAAGGAGAACACAGAAATAAAACAGACGCATACGTGGATACAAAAGTGCGCTACAAAAAAAGATAAAGTATTCAGAGTACATGACCAAAAGCAATTTTACTGTTGCCAGGAAAGCAGAACTGTTGAAATATGAGACCAAGTTGAAGCGTCAAAAAAAAAAGCGCATTCTTTTTTTCATGTTTAGTTAGACGTGGAATTGATAAAGCGTAACACACTACGGCGTGCATGCATAGAATTTGGCATGCCGCTCGGAAGGAAACGATCACAAAAACTACGGGTGTTCTTGCTATTTTTTTTTTTACATTTTTTTCCACTGACGATGTATCTTCAGGCAAGAGCTATGATTGATTATTGATCACGTCGTTCTATCAGGCACGCTGTGTGTGTTCTTTTTCGCCTCACGCTTGCCACGACAACCACACTTCCTTATTTGTTTAGCATCGCACCTGTCATCTTTCTCTTTCTACTCATGGGAGGCAAGGGAGACGCTGCACTGCCGCTCGCAGCAGCTTCTACTGATCACAGCGTGTCGACAAGGCAACGTGAGCGAGATCAGGTGACAGCGAACTGCGGCATTGCCTGCCGTTGAGCCATCGCAGTGGCGCACTATCGAAGGCATTCTACCGCAGGGCACGAGGTTCCTTGTTCGACTCCCCGTCATGCGCGCCTGATTTCCGTAGCGATACAATTAAGGTAGCCTCAATGCCAAATTCTAGTACTGCTTGTCTGAGCAAGAAAGGGAGAAGAGTGTAAAGGCACGGAGTTTAACCGGTTGAGCTTCCAGTTTACAACCATAAACTCGGTGAAACGGGATAAAAGTATGAAAATAGAGGGAATATAGGAGAGAAGTAGCACAACTTGCGAACACACGTGAGAGCCCGCACCAAGCGTATAAAGCACCGCAGGGACAAGTTCGCTCGTGGCTCTGCATAGCAACACTCTAGTTTATTTCTGCGCCAGCGACACGCGCGGTCATGGCGCAAGGTTTTTTCATTTCCGAAAACGGTTTTTAGTCAAGCCGGTTTAATGCCCTCGCGAGAGGTTGGCGCTCGATGTCATACCGAGAATGAAGGCATAAAAAATGTTCAATAGTCTGCGCTTTCGCCAGAGTCGCACATAGACGTGCCGTCAATATAATGAGCTGCGAGCAAGCCTTTGTAAATGCCACACCGAAGCAGAGGCTGCCGCACGTGCACCTTGCACGTGTAAATAATTCGCTGAGCTGATCGTCATCACCGGCTCTGTCTCGCACTCTCATTGTTTCTACTTCGCCTTCTACTTCTCTACCTCTCCTCTTTTCGCAGTATAGGAGACCAGAAACAACGGTGCTCCTATCTACCTCTGCGTATTTCTCAGCTTAAAATGCCCTTTATGCACTCATGGGCACTTAATCTGCATGGAGCATCGTTATAATCTCTCTTAAGGCCCTATTACTTCACACACACACAGCACACACACACACACACACACACACACACACACACACACACACACACACACACACACACACACACACACACACACACACACACACACGCACGCACGCACACACACACACACACACACACACACACACACACACACACACACAAATTCTTACGCTAAAATGGGAGCAAGAGCAAGTCTCAGCTAATCGGGATGTTGGACATATTATATGGGAATTTGACCGAACTTTGGCACACAGCTTTGAAAATTCGGCCCATTTCGTTCTAAAAGCTTCTCTTACACCAGAGTATTTCTTAATTGGCCGGCGATCGCACACGCCCCACTCATTACAGCAATCGGCATGATAGCCACAGGACTGCCGCGGCGCTGGCCAGTCGCGGACAGTCCTTGTACGAGTCGTTTTGTCAATATGAGTCCAGCGTTATCTCAAGAATCCCGCAAATATGCTACTTCGATCGGAAAAAGAAAAAACTTCCACCACATGGGTAATCCACATGTGCCGGTGTTGCCTGAACGACGCGTCAAGTGCCGAAGTCACTTAGCAGGGTGCATACCATTGACCTCAGAGTGATGTCAATGGTATAGGCTGGCGTCTTTTGTCAAGAATCCGACTTAGAAGGTTCCGCATGCAAATTATCAAACGCAATTGCATGCATATATATATATATATATATATGTATATATATATATATGTATATATATATATATATATATATATATATATATATATATATATATATATATCTTAAACGAAATTCGAGAATGTTCAGGCGGCCTCTTCTGACCACGGTATTCTATACGAGGGGCCAGAAGGGCCCGCAAACTGGTAATGCCTTGAATTTCGCTTGCACAATAGTCGTATCATGGTGCCACCGTATACCCTGCCGGTGCGGAACTGAAAATAAGCACGCGGGTACATACTTCTTCTGAAAGAGCTAGTAAATTAGAATGACTGCTTCGGGCATATGCATTTCGAATATGCTCAGCGTAAGCTGAGCAGCATTGGCGTCTCGCGTGCCCAGTCGGATACGAAGAAAACATGCAGAGCATATCAGCAACATCAACACCGTAGTTTGTAAGGATTGTGTTTCTTCGATTATCACCCGCTTTTCTGAGGTCGAAAACAATAATAAGAATAATAAGAGAAGTTGTTATGAAATGTGGACCGAGAATAGGGGCCACTGTATCTCAGTGGCTATGGCGTTGAGCTGCTGAACTTGAGGTGGCTCGTTTGATCCCGGCAGTCGCGACCGCACTTTGACCCGTTAACGGCGGAACTAGATGCGATATGCGCTGCATGCGACGCCGTACTCAAGCCTCGTTTTGCAGCCTTCACTCATCACACTTTTTGCACAGACTCACAGGCCTCCGTAAAGGCCCGCGCCCGGCTGGACTCGCGCAGTGGTGCTCTTAACTCGACCCATCGGGCGATGCGAATCGCCGATGAGGCTGGCCCCAGTGTCCGCCTTGCATGGGTACCAGGTCAGGCCGGGGTCGCTGGAAGCCGAATGGCCGACTCTCTGGCAAAGGAGCTTCTTTCCTGCTCCTCAGAGACTCGGCCACAAGTGCCTGACGACCCATACCCCATCGACCCGGACACAGCCCTGGCAGAGGCGAAGGGGGCTCGAGGGGTCGCGCTCCGGAAGATCCTCCCAGAACGTTCTACGCCTCCGCCAGGGAAGTTTACCCGTGCTGAAGCCACACGGCTGCGATGCATCGTCACGGAGACAGCAGTGACACCAGTCCACCGCGCCCGGATGCGCCTCCAGACCTGACAATGAGCCACTTGCCGTTCCTGTGCAGTTAACCAGCTGCTGGATCAGCAACATGTACTCTGGGGACGCTGGGCTAAAGCCGAGTACCGGAGAAGAATGATAGCCACGCTCCCGCCCATTCTGAGGCCTCAGGATTTGGACGCCTGGCGCCTTCTCAATGGTCCCCCCGAGAGCCGGCGCCTCATATTCTAGTCATTACTTCGATTTTGACATGACTCAAAAATGGTTAATAATATCTAAACTGACCTCTTTCCTCATGCCTGCTCCCGCCATGATGGATCCACTTCCTGGGGGTGGAAACTTTTATGGTTAGTTTAAGAAACGTTTTAACAACAACGCATGTTGATGGGGACTAAATGCAAAACCGCTCGTGTATTTAGATTTGGATGCACGTTAACAAACTTCAGGTGGCCAAAATTATTCTGGAGTTCTCCACTATGGCGTGCCTCAACATCAGATGGTGGGTTTGGCATGTAAAATCAAAGAATTTCGTTTCTGAATAATTTTATTAATTGCTTTTATGAGATTCTATGTATTGGTTGATTGGCTACAAGGTTTTTGTTGAAAGCGCAGTTAGGTTCTGTACACTTGTTACCATGGACTGCATTGTATTTGAAATCAATAAGTTGAAACTGCCACTGAAAGCTTGGCAGTCTGGCCGACAATCACTCCATACCTGTGCCTATGTCCCAGTGTTCGAAAATGTGTTACCGCGTGCCCATACGTTGAGCGACGCCTAGACGTTCGAGTAGAAGGAGCGAGACCTGAGCGTACGATGCTGAGTCCGCGTATGACCCGTGACAAGCAGGAGCTGATGGTAAAATAGTTGAGCTTAAACATGTTATGGACAAAGACCATATACAGTCGATCACCATTAATTCGACCCTTGCGAAAGCACGAAATTCGGTCGCATTATCCGGAAGTTCAAATCAACAGACGGCAGCAAAATCAACGGATTCAATATTTTTTATCGCTTGAAAAAGTTCATAGTTTTTTGTCATTATTATCGTTATTATTTTTATTTCTTGCGCTTGAAGCGCGACTCAACCTGAATGCTGCGAAGTGCGCGACATGTTTAAACGCAACCTCGGAAATGGACAAAGCAGGCTGCCCAATATGGGGTTGTGACACAATACGAAATAAGCGAGAACGAATGCATTTACGGGCGGAATGAGCTAACATAAAAGATATGCACGCTAGCGAAGCAGAAGGGCCATGTGCTGAATTTCTTGTGTTTTCAAGCTTTCAGTAGCGCCTGCGCGCCGGAGTGGCTTCAATTAACCGCAGCCGCATGCTTTCATTTTCCAACTTAACGAGTTCTTACAGCGAAGCTATATACTTCTATCCCCCAGTGCATCTGCCGTGTCCGTAGGCAAAAATGTGGGTTGATCCCGGAGGTTGTGCAATACCGATCCGACCCGTGGTGGAGGTGCAGCTGGCCTCAAGCACTCCGCCCCAAATAGTAATAAAAATAAATAATATTAAATGCAATAAATGAAATAAATCGATCAAGAGGCATTGTTTGAAGTCGATTGGAATACTGGGATCGTTTGTGAACAGCACATGGAATCACAAGCAGGAGGCATTGCCATATACACAAAGGATTTGACGTAACAGTTCTGCGGAAACCCGCAAGGTGGAGGGAAGTAATTAATTAAAGGGGAAATGAGACATCCACCAGAACGTAGCTAAGGGTTACAAAGGAGACCCATACGGGTTCCTCGGAAGAAAACCTTCGCAGTTGAAAAAAAAAAAACTGCGAAGCTTTCCTTTCGAGGGACCCGTATGGGTTTTCTTTGTAGCACTTAGCTACGTTCGGGTGGATGTCTCATTTTCTCTTTAATTAATTACCCAAAGGACAAAATGTATGTACGAAGATACACCCTGGACTCGGAAGAAAACAATGCCACTGGCTGTGGGAATATCTGTGCCCTACAAACGAAAGACGGAATTGTCATATTTACTTTGTATATATCTCCACGCACACCAAAGTGTGATATCGATAATTTCATGGCCAGGCACTTTGCATGGGTTAGCCGTATTGACACTACCTCTGCGAGCATCGTTGGAGACTTCGATGTGGACATTTCAAAACCATACAAGGAATGGTTCACTCAGTTTTTACTAGAAGAGTTTGCTTTGAAGTACCACACCAATCCAAGTCATTCAACTACTCAACGACGGTCGCGTATATATTTAACTTTGGCAAACATTCTGTCTAAGGTTGTAACGGAAATAATCAATGTATATCACAGTAATCACAAAGCTATCGCCACTACCATTAGCAAATGAAGAAAATAAATACGTGTATCCATGTCAACCTTATGTGCTGTGCTGCAGCTTCGCTGGTCAACCACCTTCAGAGAGTAGAATCGCTTCTCAATTTTCGTTTTATTATTATTTTTTTTGCATAACAATCCATGGTTTTTCGCCGGGAGTTTCCAGTCCGTTAGAATTAAGTGAAAAGTTGAATTAACGCAGGACAAATGGATAGGAGCCGACCGTATATAGTTGATATGGCGTTTCTAGAACTTTAGCCTACAAGAAATCGTGAATCTACATTACTGTGCCGGTTTCCGCATTGGTGTTTCAGGAATGAATGAGGTCATTCGAACAACCGCTCGATTTTGTTTATTGTTTAGCGTGCAATGCACCTGCCACAGCTGTGCATGTAAAGGTCATTTCCGACAAAAAAAAAAAAAGAAAGAAAAAGAAACTGCCACGCCATGATACTGGAATGGTCTGTGCTACATTCGAACGCTACATCAATAGCAATAACTGACTTGCACAATCTAAATGCAAACAAGACAGGGGCTCATCAGAAGATGAAGGCTTGAAGTTATTTAACAGGAGTAGAACAAGGAATGCCGCAGGGGCCAGCGCTTCGACAAGCGGACTTGTCTCCGTCAGGGCCAACACAAGTTCCTTCGTCGAAAGAGTGGCTTCTGTGACAACTCTTGCTCAGTCACTTTAATTTACACAATCTATACTACAATTAAATTATAGGCTTCAATCTGGGAAACTGTTATCCGCTTACGCAATGTAACGGCTATTATTTGTGGCAGTGCCGAGGGGCTGTTGCAGGCAATGTTGTACAGAATTGAAACGCATGTAAGATCACGCCCGTAGTCGGGACAGTATGGCAAACCTTTGTAATTACGAGAAAAGTGGTCTGATGCGAAAGGAAAGGTTGGCGCTGTCTTCTGCTGCCCTTGAGGGAGCATGGCTCAGTGCCCGAAATTACGAGAAACTGGGGAGAGAGAGAGAAAAAAAAGAATACAGAGAAAGGCAGGGAGGTTAACCAGAGGCAGCTACCAGGTTAACCGGTTGGCTACCTTGCGCGGGGAAAGGGTTAAGGGGGATTAAAAGAGAGAGTGGAAGGGAGAGATAGAGTGAAAGAGAGCAGCGGATTAAGTAATAAATGGGCTGGAACTGACAGTGCAGTAGAAGCTGTAATGTAGTAGAAACGTTGTAGACGTGAAGTATAATACGCCATGTCCAGTAACTGCACCTTGGCGCATTCTGGGGAAATAAAAATTTCAAACTCACCCCTTACCAGACAACGAGCGCGTCAGGGCAGATTGTCAAGGAGGTGTACTTGTTAGTACAATCGGGAGTAGCCTGGTACACTTGGCCGGCAATTGCTCCTTGCTGAGCGTCCCTCTGTGTGTAGACGCTCGTAACAGGTATACACTAATCTGGAGCATCGCTTCTCGTACCGGAGCCCGCAGCATACGTACATGACACCTCCGCACAGGAATGTGGGCAGGAAAAAATGAACTCCCCCCGCCCCCCCCCCTCCTGCCCTCAGAAAAAAAGAAAAAGGAAAGCACGGGACCTGCCTTAACATAGTCGTCCTACATGTTTCTCAGCGTCCCTCCGTGCCTTTCAGAAAACTTCCATGCGTTGACAGCGCTGGCGATCCCCGTATATCTTTTTTTTTTGCCTCCACACCTCCCTTCGCTCTTTCTTGTTTCTCGTCCCCCTTGTTGCCCGCCGCCCAGAGTGTCTTGTAACGGCGAGCAGTTTCGTGCGTCTTTGGTCTTCCGGTGCACCCCTCAGCCCGCTATCGCTCGACCAGCGTCGCTGAGCGCGCCTGCCTGGCTGCGCAACGCAATTAATCTTCATCTCCACGCTCTTAGTTTATCTCCCGGAGCCGTCAACGCAGTTGCAGTGACGGGCAAACATACCTCTCTGTGAATTTCAGTAAGCTGGTTGTCAAAGAAAAATCATTAAATAGAAAAAAAGACAAGAGTCAGTCTTTTCACTCTACAAAAAGCTGTCATTATACAGAAGGGAAAAAAAACGATCAAAGCAAATCAGTGATGAAAGCAAACTAGCGACATCGCTGTATAACACCAGGAGTGCACACCTTGAATAACGAAACAGCGAGAAAAACAAAAACTCTACGTAAAACGGGTGCGCAAGACGCGCACTATAAGCCAATCAGAGAGGCTGCACGCTCAAGATATGCAAAATGAGAGCTCGACCGACGAAGGAGAAAAGAAGTACGACGCACTAACTAGGTCTCCAAATTTCAGATATAAAGAAGGGAAAAAATACTATAAAAATCGAGGAGCAGAAGAAAGGTGCCACACTGGGCCGCTAATGAGTGCAGCAGCGGGATCATCTGATAAGAGAAGCGGCGCTTTTCACGCGATTGGAACGAGATGGCATGGCTCGTTCTATTGCGTTTGTCCCTTTGTTCGGACAAGCGACACCGTGCCGAAGAACGGATGTCCCCAAACGCGTTGTTAAAGGCTATACTTTCTAACACAGTCAGTAAAAATTCTTAGAAGAGGCAAAAACAAACTACTGAAAGAAGCCTCGGGTCTCGTTTCCTTTTTTATTGCACCACCTTCCCTATATATATATATATATATATATATATATATATATTTTAACGTAGACGTCTAATCACCCGGAAATAAAATCCGCAATGTTTTTTTTACGCACTCGAGCTTAAGTTGGAATAAGTAATTCAAAGCTTTTCTCGGGCTGTATTTTGAGCATGAAGGAATTTCTCCTGCATCAATAAAACACCCGAGATGGCGTGCGGATGCGATCACGAAACTATAGGTGCCCAAACGTCTGCGCATACGAAGCCGGGAAGCAGCACGTACGCTTGTAACGGACGCCGTAACCATAAAACGCAGTGGCATTGTGCAATTGCATTGTGACATTCCTGTCATAAATGGCTACATTGCCTGAAACAAACGGCGGAAAGTATTTCGGAGCTTTCTACACACATTGTCAGTGTTTGCAGCATATTAATTTTCGTTTCCGTATACAGTCCAAGCCGTTTATAACGAACGGGCTTATGCACAAAAGCAAATAGATAGATACATCAGGTAGTTGTATATACTAGAACTCGCCTATAACTAAATTAGGCCATTGTTGCGCGTTCTTTGTATAAGAATTCTTATCTTCACTGCAGAAAAGAAGCAAGCAAAGAAGCCATTTATTCAAAACAAAACTATGCGTACTAGGTAGCAATTTTCTCTTTAGCTTGAACGCTTTTTCAGCGTCACCAAGTGTGGCGAGAATGGCGTTCGTGAAAGCACGTCTGAATTATGTTACACTCACTCGAGGCGGCGAAAACGGTCGATCTTCTACGAAAGCGACAAGAAGAGGCACCGAGTTCAATATATCCAATGTCTACTTACATTTTCTCTCTCTCTCTCTATGTTTATATATATATATATATACACGAGTGTCAGCCTCACGTGTTCGACATACAGAATAACTAAATTTATCCGGCTCCTTAATATTCGGCTTTGATTGCGTTTGGGGAAAGCGACAAGGTGGTGCCCCGTTCCTGTCATCATCCTGTTTTATGCCCCTTCCAAGGCGAAGGTGCTCCTGCACTGGATCAGCCGACTCTGTGCTATGCCCGAGAATTTCTCGTCGTGTCACGTGATTACCTATCGTTCATGACTACGTTTTCCTACCGTTGAAGCCATTTCTTGGGTTCTGATAGACTACCGGTTATCTGCTATACGCATTACATGACCTATGTTGTTCACTTTCTTCCTAACAAGTACAATTAGTAGAGAAGCTACACTCGCTTGCTCTCTAAAGTATATTATCGTCCTCCTTTCCTTAACGTTACACCTAAAATTTCCATCCCATCGCTTATTGCGCCGTCTTTACCTTCTCAAGTGAGTCTTTTCTTATTACACTACCCAGAAAGGCACTACTTTAAGAAAGCACTGGTTGTCTACTGTACTGTTCAACTACCATTTATGAATGGAAAGTAGCTGCTAAGTAAACGCCTATTCATATTTATTCGTCCACAAAGTTCACTTTTATAATCCAAGTCCCCTGTGCGTAGGTAAACGTACTTGCGGCAAGCTTCAAGAGGCTGACTACCAATCCTGGACACTTTGCTTCTTCACTGGACTATTGAATATCTCTTTAGTCTTTTGTATGTCAATATTCGCATCTCCCTTTTTTACTTTGATGCCTCAAGGCATCAATAATTTCTTTTACTTTCTCTACAAGTTACCACGCCGCGCAGCATATCCGAAATATTTAATTAAAAGAATTTTTTTTTCGCTTTTGTGGCAGCATCATTCGTGCGGTCACTTCATTATGAACAAGGGCCTTGTACAGGAACGTAATTCACGGAGCTTTTCTTTCGTAGTCATTTGTCATAGATTGGCCGCCTTCAATATTAATATAGATGTTTGGCATTAAGATTTGGAAGCGCCTGCCCTAACCAATTATTCAAGCGTAATAACTATAATATTTTGTGAGGCGTAGGCGGGTAAGTATCTTTTATTAAATTAACTTGGTAGACCACACCTTCCCATGTTTATAACAGCAGGAGTAACCTTTCTTTTTTTTTTCACTCACACTGATTCGTGAGGAATACGCAAGACGCAGGCGTCTTGCAAGTCAAGGAGGAGTAGGAGGTTTTATTAAAGGGAGAGGGGCTGGCTGAAAGAACTTGTCTCTAGCCTGCTACTTCTCCCCGGGGTGAATGAAAATGGGAGAGACAGCGAAAGGAAGAGGTCGGTGGCAGGTGATGACGCAATAGCACAATGTGCTATAGGGTAGTGCACACGTTCTTCAAAACGCGGTACGTGCACAATAGACGCACTACGTGAAAGAGAAGTGTGTCTGCACAAAACGCTTACAAAACGAGGAGGGCCCCATTTCGTGAACTTTAAAACGATCCCTAATATGACAAGTGGCTGAAGAGCACCGTGATAATGTTACTCCTATGTATGAATAGCCGGCCATGCATTATTGGTTATCGATGAATGTCCTACTGCCTAGTGTAATATTTTATTCTTTGTAATTATTTTACTTGAGTTCCTGTGATCTGTCATATTGCTCTTTCTGTCTTCTTTCCTTTTCTTCTCCTTGTCCTAACGTTCCATGTTTCTATGCTCGCCTTCCTAAGGAATAAATGCAGCGTATGTGCCTTCTGGTGGCAGTTGCCAGCTTGCTCACTCGCCACGGTAACTTAGTCGTTATAACGTAGCGCTGCTGAGTTAGAAGTTCGATCGTTCAAGCGGTGGCTGTATTTCGATGGGAGCGAAAAGCGAAAACACTCGTGCACTTAAATGCAGGTGCACGCTAAAGATTCCTAGATGTTCAGACTTATTCCGGCGTTTCCCACTACGGCGTGCCTCGTAATCGGATCGGGGTCTAGGCACGTAAAACCCCGGAACTTTATGCCAGCCTGCACCTTGCCTTGTTTTCCCTCTGTCAACTGTATATATGTTTGCGAAGCGAATGAGGACTATGATGATGATGATGATGTCACTGTTATCGGTTAGGCCCTTGTTTACTGGAGAAAAGCTCTCACAGAAGAGGAAATCCTGGCACCATGGCCTCGTACGTCTGCGATACACAAAGTCACAGACGCACTGCTGCATTTCTTTAGATAATTCAGCCTGTGTCCCCGCTTATGGTTGGTTGACCGATGAACGCTTGTGCACGTGTGTGCGTGAATACTGAGAACATTTTCTTTCCCCCCTTCTACTCACCTTTCAGTCCCCCTCTCCCACTGCAGGGTAGCCAACTAAGTTCATCTTGGTTAAGCATTCTGCCTTTCCCTTATAACTTCTTTATTGCTCTATCGCTTCGTTTCCCTCTCTCTGTCTAATTTCCGCCTAAAATGCAAATGCGTTCTATTGAACCTCTACGGTCGCGACTCCAACCATGCAAACAGTTGTGCTAAACTGTTTACGTAACAGCAACCTTCGGTCGCGGAAATTCGAGTAACTTTTTTTTTCATTTTTCTCCTCGATAGAGACACAATGAAGCCGTCAAAAATGCATTAGACTTTTTTATGGCATTATCACATTTCCGCATTATGATTTAACTTCATGGCATTCAAGACGCTTGCTCTGAATCTACGGCAGCATCTGTAGTAGGGAACCATATGTCAAAGCTATAGTTGCTATGAAATCTGGCTTCATATATTCTATCGCATTGCAGTCGCAATGTAACTTTGTAAAAATGTTCGTCTCTAATATGTACTGAACAGTAATATTGTTTAGTGGCGAAGTCTTTCATGTCTGGATAACATTTTATAGCGCCAGTGGACGAGGACAGAAGGGAGACGTTGACACCCCCCCCCCCCCCCCCCCAATGCGCAATATCTCCCTTCTATCCCCGTCGGCTGGCGCTAAAAATGTTATCCAAGTTAGAGTACCAACATGCCCAACATACGGCAGTGCTACAGCTTTTTTTTTTTTCATTTTATTTCCGTTTCGACACTCTCGAAAGGAAGAAAAAAGAGGACCCACTTGAGTAACATATGGTCAATGCAAATATACTTAAAATGCCCTCGGTGTCTCTATTTATTCGACGCGCAAGACTATATTCCTAGAGAATGAATAAGAAAATAAAATTGAAGAATGAAGGCCTTCGATCACTTCACCATTCAGAAAATTAGAGGAAAGGCATATATTTATGGCTAAGCGTTCCATTTCCCAGAAGGTCCGCGATATCCGAATAAAATTGGGCTACCGAGGAACAGTATAGCTCCCGCATTCACGGCTACACGAATGCGCACACTACAGTCGTATACCATATCACTTCTAGATAGATAACAGTGAGTCGGATGAGCGCTTCAGCAGCCCTTGTTTATTTAAATGTGATGCATGAACATGGCTACAGAGGAGCGCCACGAGCAGTCGATTTTCAAGCTGAGCTCTTAACGCGAATCTATACAAAGCTCGTTGTGAAGTCTCACACTACAGAGTCATCGAATGCACCGCTGTAGTAAAGGGTGCTAGATTTTTTCAACTGCGCATTGCACGGACGATAGTTTACCACGAATAAGACAGGGAAGTTACTTTTACTGTACAAACGGCCCCGTTTGCGAGCTGCTGCTGCGGGTAACGATCATACTATATGTTTTGCTTGAAGGAGTAGTGTTTCACTATACACCGAAAAGCACAGTCGAGCGCGCGCTGTATACCTTTGTCGTGCATCAGTTATATTTACAGCGGTGCGCACACTAAGCAAAGAGACGCGACGAAGTATATCCATACGCCTTTTGGCGCTTACGATGTATTTCTTTGTCGAATCATATGCGGCTGGCGGCTGCTTCATGCCAACTGGACACTTGAAACATTGACAGCGCCGTCAGACCCAGGTTTTCTTGCTCAGATTCCTATATGCAGTCTGAATGCGAAACGACTAGAGACGCCAAGGGCTGCCAGTTCACGTGCCGCTTTACGAGCGTAGCATGTCGGAACGCGGAGCGGAGGCTTCGTTCCAGCGCGTCCCTTGTGCGCGCTGTAAGCTCACTGCTCCCAGGCTAATTGGTGTTCTTGAACACCGCCGATCGTAAGAAAAAAAAAATACGTTCCAACAAAATGTTCTAAATTTCGTACCTACAGGCCACGTCGCATCTAAACACGTGTCACGAGTGGCGCTACATTGGACTCAGCCAGACGCGACGACGATTCACGAGCTTCGCGCGTGTTGCGAAGCGGCTCGGAAAAGCCGCGCGAAGCCGACGCGGGGGGGGGGGGGGGGGGAGGCGGCACCGCTGCCAACACCCGGCGGGCGATGATGAATTAAGCGCGCACCTCTCGCGGAGGCCGCCCGTTGCGATGTTTAGCAGGCCCTTCAATCGAATTTAACTCGGCCCTTATTTGCCGACGACGATAAGCGTGCCGCGCGACTAACGACAGGCCGGCCCACCCCTTTCAGCCGAGTTATTAATCATTGCGAGGACATTTTGCATCGAGAAGCACCATCGGTGTGACGGTGTCGCTGCTCGTTTCTCGTGCACCAGTGGACGTGCACTGGGGGGTGGGCGATCAATTTCGAGAGCTGGCTGCTGCTACCGCTGGTGAAGACATTACGGGGAAAAAAAATGAAAAAAAAGTGGCGTGGGAAATTTGCGAACACGCCTGTAGTTTTCGTAATCACTTTTTTTTTTTTGTCTCTAGCGAACCAGTGGTAGCATGTGCAACAAGAGCAGCAACAAGAAGCTTAAAACGCAGTAGTTTTGACCTCACAAAACGATTGAAATTATCGGAAGGCTGATGCGCTTGTTTCGTATGCGATGTGATCATTTTGAAGTTATCTGGAATTTAAATAAAAGGTCGCCTGGGGCAGGCAGCATAATTCTTATAATAAAAAGTAAATAGCTAGGACTTATTTAGCGAATTTTTCGTAAATAGTTCAATACGTGTTTCCATTTCTCGTGCAAGCAATGTAAGTCTCTCGGATTAATCCAGCTAAGAATTAAGTTATTCGCTGACAGAAACCAAAATTACCGTTAAGTTTTGAAGATCACACACACACACACACACACTCGCATATATATATATATATATATATATATATATTTATTTATTTATTTTTTCTTGGTTAATGTTCGAGGTCACTGTGCTTTCTTTTATTTTGTGGGTTTCTGAAATAAGCCTCAAATTCCGCATTTCGGCGGTGTATGCAAGCGCTTGCGTTATCACCCCAGGCTTAGGCATTCTCACATGTATTGGCGTCAAAGAGGTTCGTTGAAGAGTGGCACATAAGCAGTGGAAGATACGGAGCTGCACTCCTCTTCGGGCCAGCAGTTTTCTGGGCGACCTCACCGTCCGCAAGCCCCTGATCAAGAGGCCGTAGCCTCCTGGCGCAGCCACGCGCGTATACAAGCGTATGATGGCCTATGGCGAGATCCTCACGTACTACCGCAAAGCCCGCCTCAAATACCCCCCTCCCGACAAGTCTCTCAACAAGCATCAATCCACTAAGTGGCGGCTCTTAGAGACTCCCACCTTTCCTACACCGTCCCTTTAACATAACATCTAGCCCGATGCCTTCACACCCACCTGAAAAAACATGCCACGCACCACGCGCAGATCTCGACCACATTATCTGAGCATGCCCCGCAGCACCGCACACCATCAAACACAGCACCGAACCGACATTCAGAATCACCATGCCCGACCAGTCCATGCTGCTCAGCGAATGCCCGGAGGATCAAATCTGGGTAGTCTGGCTGGCTGCCACCGCCGCCAAGACTCAAAGTCTGGCCTCCGCCTGAGGAAGGGATGCTTCGGCGGAGCTAGTCTACTGGCCCCCCGCCTCCCTCTACCCCAGCAAGCACTCTGAATAAAGTTCTCTCTCTCTCTCTCTCTCTCTCTCTCTGCACGTACCCAGTTGCCCCAGGGGCACATACCCTGTGGACCCAGCACACGTATTCTCAGACACCACTGCTTCGGGATCAGCCCATGAAAACAGCCAGATACACGACAAAAACTGGCTTGAATCTGACAAGAATGCTTCGCATTAAAATAAAGAAAGGAAAAAGAAGCGCGTCCGGCGTTGGGATTCGAACGAGGACACCTCAGCGTCGTAGCCCAATTCTCGACCCATCAGGAGGCTTCTGCAACGCCCGGGCGGCATTACCTGGCGGTGGATGACGAACGCAAGCACGAAATGTCGTGGCCAGCGACATTTCGTGAATTGAACCCCTGGTATATAATGTACCACCTGGTGCAAATGTTCTCGGAAGCAGGGAGTGTGAGAAGAAGAGAATTTCTTTTCGCAGCCACTACAGCCGCCTTTGAATTAAAAGTCGCAGTGGACACTCCCCCCCTCCTCCTGCGGCCATACAAAAGCTCGTCAGTGGTGTTCCGTACTTCGCAAGATAATTCCCATACCTAGACCATCAAAATTTCCTATTTTCACCATTTTTCCCCCGCTTGACTAAAAATATCCCCGCAAATTTTCCTGCGCATACATACCCACACAGATATAAACTTCGAATAGGTATCTTGCCAACCACGGATATTAGATGAAGAAACTTACGTTCAGAAACATTACGTGATTTATTCAACGTTTTGGTCGGACAGTATAGCAATAATTCAATTTCTAATGTGGCGTCCTGTTCGTTTCCAGACATTTCTTCCGCGTATCCGGAGCTTTAGCATCGACCGCACCGACGCCCTGATGCTTTTCGATTCATAGTAGTTTAACTTATCAAATATCGACGCAACAATTCGAAGTTCATGTTTAAGTATACGAAACTGCATATGGGATGTTCAACAATGCAGATGAGAATGAGAAAATGACTGAATCCAAGTTAAGCTTCTACACTGACAATGATATGCTGTGGATCGACAAAACGATCATTGGTCCATTGGCTTAATTTTCATATTCACTCCGTGAATCTGCAACTCCCTCTAATATCATAAAGATTCCCTTTTTTCCCTTTGGTCCAATATTATGTCTGAAGGTTCCCAACAAAAAAAGGCAAAATTATCTTTACGTAACATCACTGGAACTCATTAAAATTCCAGGCAGGGTGATGAGGCTGCAAAGAAATTTACCTTTGTCCTGGATTCCATGTTTGGAAAACTTATTGCTATTGCGATAAGAATTATAGGGACACTCCAAGCGACTTTTCGCCGTTGGCGTCAGCATCGCCATGGGGCTCCGCATATATTTAGGTATACGTACACTATATGCTTATCCATGCCGTCTATGCGGTTTATATTGCTACACTATTCAATCACTAAGGTTGCTCATACCAGACCTTACGTTCTTGACTGAATTATTCCTCGGAATTTTCAGAATGGCAGCCCCCAAACAAATGTCACGAAACGTAACATTCACAGCGCATGCTTATTATCTTAATTTTTCTCGGACTTTAAATATTAAAAGTGCAAAACTATATCAGTGTTCAAACCTGAAAATGATGTAATTTAATTGGCGCGGCAATATAAGGGGCAGCGTAGTGGCGCCTGTATGATGTTATTGCAGGTCCTACACGGGATGTTAATGCTTTTAAGGGTGCCAGAAATATTGGCGCACCCACGTGTGTGGCAGTCTCGTTAGTTTGACCCTAGTATAGCAATATAGAACATCGTCTGAGAAGTTCAAGAGCAACGATGTACCTCGCTACCGCAGTCAAAAACTGGCAATTTCTTAGTCAGGTGCGCGTGTTCTTTTACCAATTTGAGGGCAGTCATTTAATTCGCAATGCGTTACGAAAATGACGACTGAAAATTTGGGCAAGCGCCGCATATCGCTGAGAAGCTCGCTGATTTGACGGCAGAGGGCGCCAATAAACTGGGCCAGTGATCACAAGGAGCTCTTACACTAGAATCGTTAGCGAGAGCAAACTCAAGTGAATCCTGATGCTCCAGCCCGACGGAAGGCGGGCACCCAAGGGCAAGGGCCACTTACCAATAAAAAACTTTGTGGTTCGACTCGGTTGACGTTACTGAGGAGCTGGCAGTGTAAGCGACAGGCTTTCTTGGACTTTTCTCTAATTACTTACGAAAATAGGTATTTTTCTTGCGCATATATTTAAGAACGCTAGGAGACAACGTGAGCCTGTTTCTGGTGGAGGTACGTACATACACCGATGCTATTTTTCGAAGCGCATATAAAACAAACGAAGCGTGCGTAGCCAATGGGCAAGACATTTCTAGCAGTCAGCGCTGCAAAGTCGTACTAGGCATATTGACTTTCTGGCTTCCAAGCATTCTTACACATGGGAGAAAACTTAGTATACATGATTACTTCTTTTTGTCACAGTAACTGCACTGCAAAGAGAACGCCTATCATCCACTAGAGGTGCCAAATTTAATTCGTCCGTACTACATTCAGTTGTCCATATAATTTCATCTGCAAGTTGACGTAGTCCTGCATTTTTTTTGTTTGCGACCTTTAGCACAACACTCCGATCGCTATTGCCGAAACGTAAGTGCCCACAACAAAAGGAACAACATGACTCATCCAAAATTTCGAAATAAATGTTGCTTCGCCACTATCTTCTTGCAACAAAATGCACGCATATCAGAACGCTTTTCACGCGTTTTTAATGAGTCGGAGCTGTACTAGGCCTTCTATTTCAGCGTGTTTTGTTTCTTCAGCCTAATTTCCAATGTAAAGCAATGGAACTAAGCACGCTGCGAACAAGTGAACATTTCAACTTTCCCACGCCTAGATTTGCATGGTTACGTTTCTTTACAAACGTAAGCAGGCAAAAATGTGGTACTTGACCGGGCTCTTCCAAACCGCCGCTGATGGTGGCTGCGACTACAACAAAAATAAGCGCAACCTGTTAAAAGGTTAAGAGCGCAATACCTGAGCTTTTGTGACAGGAATTACAACCTCCGAGGCATCTCTCGTAACCCGCTTAATCGGCATTCGGCGCCCCCAAACCAGGCATTATGCTGCCGGCCGAGATAAAGGCGACTGTGGACCGCCGAGGCGCGATAGCGGCATTCAACGCATCTTCGGTGGAACCAAATTAGGAACGAGCGCGGCGAGGAAAACGCCTTGGGACAATGCGCGCAATCGGGCGCTCTTCCCACGCTGCTGGCGCCGTTTCGCTGTCGGCAACGAGCTGTCAGAGGCCCATGCTTCGCGGTTCGAGACCAAGGGTACGATACCCACGAGGGCCGTGGACCGAAGGAGCCGCGTGCGAGAAGCAACAAAACCGCGCATAACAGCGCGCGACCGCGACAGTGCACGTAAGACAAAAAAGACGAGAGTAAATGTCTGGGAGCACAGGGAAAAGAAGAAAGCAGTATATAACACCGCGGGTGAGCACACTACGCAACGCCCGTTCGCTTTCACGATGCTTCACGGGACGCCTGGTGTATCGGAAGCAGCAGGCAGGGCAAAGCAGTAGCAACAGCAGTGTGGCAAAAAGAAAAAAAACGAGAGAGAGACATGCCTGACCGGCGGCGTGGCTGCCGCAGCCCTGTCTCGGAACCCCCGGGGCACGATCAATGCTCTTTTCCCGCAAACGGCTTGCCCCGTTCTCTTTAGCCAGCCACCCGAAGTGTAGGCTCACGCAAATCCTGCCAACGCGGCCTGCGCTTCTTGCATCCCCCTCTCTGCTCCCTCGGCTGCGCTCCTATAGGCCGCGCGGCTTTCACGAGTCTCGCTGGCGCCGAACTGT
Organism: Dermacentor variabilis; assembly: GCF_050947875.1. Taxonomy (NCBI): domain Eukaryota; kingdom Metazoa; phylum Arthropoda; class Arachnida; order Ixodida; family Ixodidae; genus Dermacentor; species Dermacentor variabilis. The sequence goes on from NC_134568.1 coordinate 39,411,973, forward strand.
TGCTCGCCGCCGTCCAAGGTTCCCCGCAGAGGTCTGCACTAATCCGGAGCAACGATCCTTCTTTCACCCCCTCTCTCTCACACGCTTCCGTTTCTTCTTACGATCACTTTTATTTCGCTAACTTCCTTTCCCTGCAGTTCTTATGAAGAGGGAAAGAGGGCAGTGTTCGTGTTTCACGGCTACTGGGCGCTTTTCGGCACTCCTCGACGGCTATTTGCTTGGCTTCTGGGTTCGGGCCAAGCGCTATGCGAACGAGGCGGCGCCCGCTGCGAAAGAACCCATTGGGGCGACGAGCCGCCGCGGAGAGAGCGCCGTTTGGTCGAGCACGGCCGACCGTGTCAGGATTAAGCTGGTCGCTGGCCGGCGTTCTGCCGCAGACCTCTCCGCGGTGTACTTCGTCTCCCCCGCGCAAGCAACCCGTTTCCAGTCTAAAGCGAGCGCGAGAGAGCTGCTAGAACGATGTGGATTTTGTCGTCGCCTTAACGGATCTCATGTAAATTGTCCGGAAGCCGCAAGAAAACGACGAGCGCATAGTTCGACAAAAGTGACGAAGAAGTTTGCCAAAGCGAAAGAAGGTACGAATGGCACCGTTTGATTTGTCTATTTGTTTTATTGAAATGAAAATAAAAGAAAGAGACGTCACCTTACAATGGGGATGGCTACTCCTTTCCGCATAGCGCACACAGCAATATGAAAATTACATGTATAAAATGGAAAGAAACCACGTCATAGGTTCAGAAATCCACAGCACACAGTCCAGTATATTGTTTTATTTTTCTTTAGTCATTGTCCATAATGACAACTATGTCTAAACTGACCACTAGTAGCTAGAAACAAGTACATACGTGACGGGTATACGGCCTACCTAGCGTCACTCGCGGAATGAACAGGAAGCTTTTAGCAGAGGCTGTGCATGTAAGGGATATAGCAAGGCTATGTCAAACCACTACATAATATAGAGACCCGAACATGCGGAACAGCGCGGACGTATGGAGAAAAAAAAAAAGCACAGGGGGACGCCTTTACCACGTCCAGCCGTTTGCCTTGCTCCACCTGTGGATTCTACCTAGTTAACTGGGAAATCATAAAGCATGATTCTTGTCTAAGAGAAAACAAGGGGCGGGGGGGGGGGGGGCAGAATATAATGTTATATTGTCACTCGAAATTGTAATAATTGGTTTAGTAGCAGCGAGAAACTTCTTACGAGCAAAACGAGATCGAACACCTCATCCGCCGCCTCCTTCCTTGCCCACCCGCACTGCCTCTCTTAGTGCTCACTGATTACCCATGTGTGGCTGAAGGTGATATAGTAATGTGAGATTCGATCGTGCCTTCCTCAGGAATGGCACTGTCCTTCAAACGTGATCACACTGTGATATAACTGTCACTTAAGCGCTAGTGCTCTCATTTACAGGGCCCCGTCCATAGAAGTTTTGCCGTCGCGCTATGAAGCTCTCTTTCCACACGTATTTATGCACAAATTTCTGCATTTTAGTTAACTATTTTTCTTTCTTATGGATAATAGCGCATAAACCATCAGACCATTATAGTTGCTGCCCACGTTCAACAATGTGTAAAATACTATTCGAGAAGATTTCTAGGAGTCTAAACTACTCGAGTTACGGGAAACGTTCGTGGGACATGAATCGGGCAGCATTACCAACAAACGTCTGTGCCACAGCAACATTTTAATTTCGTAACGCTTTTATTTTTCTCGCGGGGCAAGAAAAAAAAGGACACTGCAGGAAGGTTCCATCTTCCTCTATACACACCTACACCACAAAGCGTGAGCACGAGAACGTGAACATTTCACCAGGCACTACGCTGCATCCGCGTCTGTTAAGCGTGACGGATTGTGTGGCTTATGTGTTTCATAGCCAACGTTAAACTAAGCTGGGGCAATTAGCCTACGCACGTCTTTCCGTTCACTGCTAAGCCTCGTTAGAAAAAAAAAAAAACGCTGCAATCATCAAATACGAAAGCGGGCGCGTTAAACTGCATTTGCGCTTATGGGACAGGCGCGAGTGTGCAAATCTGCCGAATCGGTGGCAGCAATGATTCCGAAACAACAACAGTTGTCAAGTTCAAGCGTGTGCGTTCATTCAACGCAGGGAATTTGTTGTCCGTACTTGCAATAATACGTGGTGCTGGGATACTTCTGTACGTGTAGACTCCTCAGCGATTCAAACGCAATAATCGACTTGTACTGCGGCAGGCGCTCATTGTGCCACCGGCGGGCGCTCGGTTAGCGCTGCGGTATACCGAGTGCCATCAGAATACGTCACAAAGGTTCTCGCATCATTGTGTACCACAATGCTGGGTGTTCCCAGCACCCACGGGTGGCGCACAACGTGCTGGCAGCCATGCGCTCCTATACTACCGCGTTTGAATCACTGAGCACTCCGTACATGCAGGCTATAGTTCTTAAAACATATGATGGCGTGCGAAAAAAATGTACTCGTAAATGCACAGTAGTGGTAAGGAAGGCGTACTAAAGCTTAGGTCGTACAAGCATACAAACACTATCTTATTTGGATTGGGTTCTACTTTCCCGTATAAAGGCCGCGGACTTCGCGTTTATCTTTGGAAAGATTTTGTGCTTGGTTAGATCTGCTTTCCCTCATCTCGAATAGATTGACATGGAAATGATAACTAGGTTACCGAGACGTATGCCATGGGTTTGAGCTCCTTGAAAGCGTGTAGCGTTGTCGTATTTTTGATAGTGTCTTGTCATTGGCTCGTGGTTTTGTGCAACTAACGAGCGTCTTTAATGCCAAATTCAAAGTAATATATTTTGTAAGCAACAATTTTGCTTACATGAGCTCAAGCATTGTCGATGAGAACGAGCTATACATCAGTTAAACACACGAGAAAACATGTTTATTAAAGTCAAGCTTTCTTTGCAAACCGTGAGTGTGGCTGTCGTTGCTGAATTGTCGGACAGCTTATACATAAACGAAAAAAAAAAGTTGAGTTACGTTGCCGGTTGTGGAATGAGACCTCTACTATAGAGCACAGTATCCCGGTACTCTAACCATTAAGCCACATTTCTTGTTCTTCACTGATTAGTTCACAATAACACGCACATTGTTTTTGTTCCAAAACCAGCCAGCACTTTGAAACATTTGTCGCGTGCGTCCCGTGCCACTGTCTTGTCTTATTTCCTCGTGACACCACGTCCTTTGTGGCTTTGTGTCAGGCTGCGCTTTTTCCGGAATCGAACCACATTCCCCAGTACTTCCTTCGTAGCATCTAACGCTACGTAGAAGCTTTGCAATGTTGTACCTACTTCACGATCGGCGCATGTTCGCCATGTTTTAACCTTTCTTCGCCGGAGTACGAATTTCATCATCAACTTAACATATACCACATGACATGAACATAGCTAAGTACGCGATCTCATAACAATTAGTCGCACATCACGTTACAATCCGCGTTTCTCTTGCTAAAGCGTCGTTCAGTACTTATGTAGAACTGAACAATGGGCATCCGAAAAATTTGCGTTAAACAGCCGTGGTATAGAAATCACGCCATCGTCGCCGTACGATCGTCGTCAACGTGGTCATCGTCATGCTACCGTAATCACACGTATACGTAAGCTATCGCATCACACACACCGCAACTAGATTTGCACAAACATGGTGGTGCACCTGGTAACGCATTGCGGGACCCCAAACAACGCTATAGTTAAGTATACCCGTAAAATGCTTCGCGTAACATCGGATCACCACAACGCGTGGGATGTGCAGAATTCTTTCACGCGTATAGGTTGCCGCTAGGGGGCCACGGAGTACGGACGCGCGTCGCACCGGCTCCGCAAATTCTCTATAGTTTTCGGCGAATTCTCCGCAGCTATCCTGTTCACGGTATTCTCAGGTGCTTGCGAAAGTTCCAGGGACTCTCTCGATACGAGATTTCAGCAGGTGAGCCCGTTTTCCGGCCACTTTTCAAAGATTTTCCGCGCCGCCACGTCGGCACGATAGCCAGGCTGGTAAACAAGGCACGGGAAGCCTAAGTGTCAGCGGAGCCCCGATCCGCTGCGCCGGCTCTCGAGATGGCAGTCGAGCAAGTCGAAGGAGAGGAAATATCGCCGACCGAGCTCGGAAAGCAGCAGGGATGATACGACATCGAGCGCAACACCAAGAAGGCGGCGGGAAATGACGACCCGGCGACGAACTAGCAAGCCACGACAGCGTCCTCCAAGAAGGCGGCGTCTATAAAGAAATCAACGTACTACGTGCGAAAGATCACTATGGCGAGCCGAATGCCCAACCTACCCACGGACGACAACAAGATCGTCGGGCGACTCCGCGACGGCATCAACGTGTCCAGCTAGCAGAAGGACCGCGTCCACTGCTGCACACACCACGCAGAAGGTGTGGGACGCGAGGCAGCCGAGGAGGACAGCGTTTGTCTCAACGAGCGTCAAAACGTGATAGTGGTGAGCACTCCGTCATGAGATCGCCCTAGACGATGCGGCAGCATTTGCAAGCTGCGCATCGGCGACCGCGAGTTCGAAGCAAGCGCCTACAGAGTGGCTCCGGATGTGACGCAGCCTGTAAAACAGGTGGAAGCGTCACGAAGGTACACGCCCGAAGGTATCATCAGGTGCATATCGCTAGACGAAAAGCCGGCGGACGTCGTGAGAAGTCTCGTGAACCAGCGTAACCCGAACGTCCTGCATGCCAAGCGCATGGGGAACACGAGCAACGTGGTCATCCTCTTTGACGGCTACTACGTGCCCCGTTACGTGTACTACGCCAGGATGGTGATGAGGTGCTCTCTCTACAAGAAACAAATCGACATGTGCTACTAGTGCGGTCGTCTGGGACACGGGACCGACGTGTGCCCCAACCCGAACAAGAAGTGCGGTGGGTGCGGATGCAGCAACCCGCCCGACGATCATCGGTGCGAGCCGGTGTGCCGACTGTTTGCCGGGAAGGGTCACCTCACTGGGGACCGCAAGTGCAAAGCCAAGTACAAGACACCATACCTAGTTTAGCGACGACAATGGGAACGCAGAATTCGCGAGGAGGCTGCGGCCGCTTACGGCAGCAGCAGCGCCTAGGACTACGGAGAGGAGGGCTTCCGACGACGCCCTCCGCCGAGACGAGTTAGCGGCGACAGGCGCTCGACCTCGAGGGAGAGCCGTGCACGTAGCCCGCACACGCTCCCGCACTCGTTCTTGAGCCCGCTCTCGCACCGGCTCCCGCCCCCGCTCGGCGAGGCCTTGCAGCAGGTCGACGGCCCGTGCCAGCTATGCAGCTGCAGCGGAAGGAGGAGGATCCAACGGACTAGCTGGTTAGCTGGTGACAAGTTAGCTGGTGGCATAACACGCAGAAGGACTTGGGTAGCGATCACTCGGTGATCGAGATCCAGGTCGACGCGGGACCACACTACCATCACCACGGTCATCGGGACGGCACCAGGGGCAACCACTATCGTCTGGTGGAATGGGACGCGTTTCGCAAAGCCTGGAAAGAGCATAATCGCGGCAGCGAGGCAATCGACGACATCGAGAGCTGGTCCGCGACGCTCAGGAGGGACGTTGAAGCGGCGACGCGGGAAGTACCGCCGGAAGCACACCTAGAGGTGATCGATAGTAAACTCTTACACACGTGGGAAGCCAAGCGCAGCCTGTAAAACAGGTGGAAGCGTCAACGACACAATCGAACGCTACGCATACGCATAGCACGGATAAACAGGGACATAGAAGACCACGCATTGCAGGTATGCAAAACGCAATAGGAGAAGACGTGCAACTGTATCGAGAACCAGCTAGGAATGGCCAAGACATGGCACCTCCTCCGGCATCTCTTGGATCCTGAGGAGACCAAATCAGCGCATGCGCATAAGATCAACAGGCTAGTACACGACTATGAAGGCACACCCGCGGACTCTTTAGAAGCCGTGCGAACCCGTTACGTCAAGGCACTTAGCCCTGTCGCGCATCCGGCGTACGCAGGGGAGAGTAACGAGCAGCTAGATGAGTACTTCAGCGTAGCAGAGGTGAGGGCGGTACTGCACATGCTCAACAAAAAATCTGCGTCGGGGCCGGACGGGATAACCATTAAAGCGCTCCGTAACTTGGACGACGAGTCGATAGAACGGCTGACGGATTACATTAACATGCGCTGGAATGCGGGCGTGATACCGAGCTCGCAGAAAACGGCGCGCATAATTATGATTCCTAAACCGGGCACACGGGTACAGATCGACAATCTTCGACCAATATCCCTGACGTCCTGCGTCGGCAAGGTCATGGAACACGCGGTTCTCGCTTGCCTTACCAACTGCCTCGAGGACCGAGACATACTAGCGCACACGATGCTGGGGTTCCGTCGTGGCCTTTCTACGTAGGACGTCATGATTCAACTTAAGCACTACATCGTAGACAATCCCACACGATCTACAAAAGCAATATTCGGGCTCGGCCTCAAAAAGGCGTTCGACAACGTAAAACACGTCGCGATACTTGAAAGCATACGAGCTTTGGGACTGGGCGAGAGAACGTACGACTACGTACGGGACTTCCTTACTGGTCGCCATGCCCGCATAGCGATCGGCGGACTGGAATCGCAAGACATAGGCATAGGTTGCACGGGCATGCCGCCGGGCTCCGTCATCTCTCTCGTGCTCTTTAACGTCGTGCTTCTCGGGTTATACCCAGAAACTAGCAGAGATAGAAGGCCTTCACCACAGCTTGTACGCCGATGACATCACGCTCTGGGTTGCTGAGGGAAACGACGGCCACGTAGAGCAAACGGTGCAGGCGGCTGTCGACGCGGTGCAGGAGTATCTGCGCGACACGGACCTCGAATGCTCCGCGGCCCAATTGGAGCTCCTGCTCTACTGACCCACGTGCAGGGGCCGCAAATCCAAGAACGCCCATTCCGCAGCCGAGCGCGCAGACAGAGTAATTAGAGTAGTCACATCGGACGGCACCGTCATCCTGCATGTTCACAAAATTAGGGTACTAAGCTTGCACCTGTCGGCCAACGGCCACAACGGCGAAACCGTACGCCGGCTAGAGCGTGCGGTCGATGAAACGATCCGGTTGCTGAAAAGTATCACAAACATACATAGTGGAAGGAAAGAATGCAATACGATCCGCCTGGTACAGGCGTTCGTAACCAGTCAGATAAAGTACGTCGCCTCCTACCTCAAGTGGCAGGTGACCGAACGAACGAAGCTAGACCGCCTCATCCACAACGCGTACAAATGTGCCCTCGGATTGTCGATCAATACCAGCACGGATAAATTTCTCGAACTGGGTTTAAACAACATCCTAGACGAGGCAATCGAAGCGCACAACGTCGCGCAGTACGAGCGTTTGGCAAAAAACAGAACCGGACGACACATCCTCGAGACGCTGGGCATCAGCTACCACACGCAGCAGGGCGAAAAGGTCGCGATACCCATACCGATTCGCGAGCGCATCGTCGTTTCGCCGTTGCCCAAGAACATGCACCGAACGCATCACGTCGGCCGTGCGCTACAGGCACGCGCGAGACTTGCAAAAGAAATACGGCAGCAGCAAAGAAACCGTTTACGTAGATGTGGCTCGTTACGAGTGGCAACGCGGTTTCGTGGTCGCAATGACGGACCACAGCGGAACTTGCGTCGCGAGCGCGACGATACGCACGGAAGAGACGGAGGCGGCCGAGCAAGCGGCGATAGCCCTCGTGGTAGCCACCGCGGACGCCCAGGTGATAATAAGCGACTCGTAGGCAGCTATACTCAACTACGCTAGCTGCCAGATCTCCCGGGAAGCGGCCCGCATACTCCAAATTCAAGATGGCAATATTTGCCGCAAGAACGGCAGTTTCCTCGTATGGGCCCCCGCCCACACGGACCCTTTGCTTCCGGGGAACGAGACAGCCCACGCCGCGGCTCGAGGACTTGCATGCCGAGCCGCGGCGCCCGCCGGCAATACCGACGTCTCGCCCACCGCGAGAGCGATGCGGCAGTGGACGTGGGGGGATTGCATGACCACTTTCAGAGAAATCATGCAACACTACAGATTGAAGAGATGTAAGTACCCACCGCCGCACGCCAAACTAAACAAGAAACAGGCGGTTGCCTGGAGGCAGTTGCGGACACAGACATATTCGAACCCGGCGATCCTTCACGTCCGACATTTATTCGTGCGACCATTGCAAAGCGTGCGGAGCCAGAGCGACGGTGCAGCACATGCTGTGGGAATGCGCCGGTAGCCTGCGCCAGGAGTCTCCGACGAACGGAGCAAACATGGCAGTCTCGAACCGAGGGGCGCATTGGGAGGCGGCCCTGCTCAGCCACGACCTCGCAGATCAACTGTCGGCCGTACGGCACGCCGAGGAAGCCGCCCGTGTCCAAGGAGTCGAGGCCGTCACCTAGGCTGGGGTGCTTATGGCCTCACCCCGCCCAAATCGCCGGACATTTAGAATAAACTTTTCACTCACTCACTATAGACCGCAAGCCGCAGATTCTCGAACATGTGGTGTCGTCCATGCTGTTTGTGCCTCGGAAAAACACCGCTTTGCTTTTCATTTGTGGGCGAGCAGGCAGCTTCTCCGAGCGGTTAAGTACATGTCAGCGCACGCCGCTCCGGATTTCCTCGCTCACATCTTTTCATACGGAACAGGGGTGCTGTTTTATTTAATTCAGAATATCAACAAATGCAACACTTATTGAAATCTGATGTAATTAAAATTAACCTACATGTTTACAAAAAGTGCGGTGGCGCTGGCGGCCTGCAACGCGTCACGAAGTGGATGAAAGCGGTGTGGACTTTTATAGATGTTTAAGGTATGCTGAAATAGATCTACCTTCCACTGCATGTCGTGACAACTTAAAAAAACACTCTGTATAGAATATTAGGCTGTGCCGATTGTTAATAATTGAATGTATTGATGCAACAGCGTCAAGAACGGAAACATGAGGCAGTTGGCTGAGCGTAAGGCAAGTTAGGGAGGTGGGACTCAGTAGCAACTAAATATTTATTGGGGAAAAACAATAATCCTAAAAGCACTTGAACAACGTATGCACTCATAGTAATTAGAAGATAACCTCAGCAGGTCACCTTCTAGTACCTAAACACGACCGAATAAGACGTATTTTGAACCAATGCTTGTCATTTTCAAAACTTTGGTCCTAACTTATAAACTCACATGAAGCACCGCGCCAGCCATCTCCATGATATTTTAAATAATTAAATTATGGGGGTTTACGTACCAAAATTACGATCTGATTATGATGCACGCCATTGTGGGGACCCCGGAATAATTTAGACCACCTGGAATTCTTTCGCTTGCAAAAAAGAAAAAGAAAGAGCACCAGGATATTGAGCACGCAGCGGGACGGTTATCTGAGAATGATAAACGTGGTAGGAAAAGAATGCATACAAAATACTGCCTCCGGGAGTATAATTTCAGTTTTTACGGCCCGTTTCCGAAATATCAGACTACACGCTGCCGATAGAGAGGTATACATGAAGAAGAAAACAGAGAGGTTAACCATGATCGCACCTGGTCGGCTGCCTTGCACATGGAGGAATGGAAGTTAAGGGCAGAAGCTATCCCACACTAGTGGCCGAAATACCTCACCAGCCTCATTTTGAGGCAATCTCGGACACATTATTCACGAACCCCCCCCTCCCCCCCCCCCCATAGGTGGTAGCGCCATAGATCTATGCCATATACATTTTGAACCAATGACAAGCATTGGTTCAAAATACGTCATATTCGGTCGTGTTTAGGTACTATTCGTGCTTAGGTACTAGAAGGTGACCTGCTAAAGTCACCTCCTAATTACTATGAGTGCATACGTTGTTCAAGCGCTTTTAGGCTTATTGTTTTTCCCCAATAAATATTTAGTTGCTACTGAGTCCCACCTCCCTAACTTGCCTTACGCTCAGCCAACTGCCTCATGTTTCCGTTCTTGACGCTGTTGCATCAATACATTCAACTATTAACAATCGGCACAGCTTAATATTCTATACAGAGTGTTTATGTTGTCACGACATGCAGTGGAAGGTAGATCTATGCGCAGCCATTCAGCGCAGACACTACCCATGGGGGTATAGTGTCTGCGCTGAACGGCTGCGCGTGAATTTCAATAAAGTTCACAATTTCAGTGGAGCCTTGTGTTTAAGGAAACTGTACTGAGCACGGCAGATAAGGCGCACGTTTTCCAAAATGGTAACTCCCTCCTTGCTCGCTCTTGAAGCCAACGTCAAGAAAAGTGGCGCGTCTCTGTACTACTCACTCCTTCCACTCAAGCTGCGCGCATGCAGCATGAGACAAATAAGGTGCCACGGCTGTTCATTGTTAATTTTATCTTTCTCTCTGTTTCCTTGCACGCGCTGCTCAATCTGTGACTCGGCTCACTACTATCGCAAATGTCAGGCTGGACACTGTTTAAGACAGATGAAGGAGCGCGCCAATTTGGGCGTAACTGGCCGCCTGAAATCCTTCTTCGCGTCGCGTCACCGGCAAATAAATTGCCGAGGCGAAAAGAAGAAGAAAAAAAAAAGAAAGGAGAGCCGCAGAGCGATTACGCGCGTGACTGAGAAGCAGGCGCACGGCGGATGGAGTGCGGAAACACGGCCCAAAGTCTGCGGGATTGGGATCTCACTGACTCCGCCCGTGAACTCTGGATTATTTCTGTCCTCCTCGCGCGGCGAAGATCTTGTCTTTGCCGCGCGCCGCGTGGCTGAAGGAGAGGATGGATCCACCTCTTCCGTGTACGGAATGAAAATTTCTCTCCTGCGTCCGTGGCCAACCTTCTTCTTGCCCACACTTCGTTTCAGCCTCCTTTAGATCCGGCCACGAGCTCTCGCAAGTTTCACTTCGCGCAGTGGACACGAATCTAAAAGAGCCGAGCGAGAGAAACAAAGCTAGCTGCGTGAAATAGCGGCCCCAGTAGTGAGAAAAACGAAGAAGGATAAGCAGAAGGAAGAAAAATTTCCCAAGGATGACGTTCAGACCAGTGAGTGATGAGAGTGCATACTGTCCGCACGCCTTCTCCCTCTTCTCGCCGCACGAAATATATACCTCGTGTAAAAACTGTTGAAACTTGGCGGCGATACAATGAAGTGAACTCATTATTCACGCGATCCGTTCAATGTCGAGTGAGAAAGCGTAGGAAAAAAAAAGAAAGTCTATAGAAATGCCATTCGCGACTCCAGTGAGTTCGACAAAGGTTAGAAAAAGAAAAGATAGACAGACAAATATAGAGCACCACGAACCGCGCACTTGTAGACAGCGTTGCACAAAATTGGGTTGCAGACAAGCGCAATGACTTGGCATGACAGATTATCTTGGAAAAAGAAAACCGCTCGCTTTTTATTAGGGTAATGAGCTCCGCGCAGCTTCATTACAGGGCGCCTCCTCGAAACTTCAGCGCGCCGTAGTAAGCACGAAAAAGATCATGTATATCAACGTTTTGCTTTTTGTCTATATGCTAAAAGTTATTTTGTCGGGAACGATAACAGGATTTCTTCCCATACTTGTGTTTACTCAGCGCGAAGCGCTGTCTCATGGCTTTCTCGATGGTACACTCGACATCTTGTAGAACCTCTCACTTGTTTTGATCCTAGTGGAATGCGCGCACACAAAAAAAATGCTGTGGTCGCGAGCACTAGAGGAATACTTACACGCGGCATTGGTTGTAAATGGATTGTTTTTGTGTTACGCATATCTAGCCCCAGCTTCATTCGATCATCACGGTGATGGTGTTTTACAGGCTATGCGGTTTCCGAATAAGTGGTTTCCGACACTGAACTATTAGGGCTTTAATAACCACTGCCGTAGGTCGAAAAAGGGCGCGTTAGATTTCGATGCAACGACAGTCGGAAATTAATTTCACTCATGGGTTTCTAAGCAGGATTTTTGACTTGTCAACAAGGTTATCTGCGGATTATATTACAATGGCAAGCAAAACATCAAACGCGAGAGAGATGGTGTGTGTGTGTGCGTGTGTGTGTGTGTGTGTGTGTGTGTGTGTGTGTGTGCGTGCGCGCGTGTGTGTGTGTGTGTGTGTGTGTGTGTGTGTGTGTGTGTGTGTGTGTGTGTGTGTGTGTGTGTGTGTGTGTGTGTGTGTGTGTGTGCGTGCGTTGCGTGCGTGTGCGTGCGTGTGGTTCACCTAGCGGCCCACGCTTAGCATGCGACTCCAAATGGAAACGATGGGAAATTAAACGATAGAACTGGTACGTGCAGTGCACGTTCCAGACGCACAACATACCCAAACACACCGTAGCATGAAACATCATCATCATGATTGCCATCAGCCTACTTTAGGCTCCGTGCGGGACGACGGCCTCTCGCGGCGATCTCCATTTACCCCTGTCTGGCATCATTTGATTCCATCATATGCCTGCCAATTTCCTAATTTTATCACACCCCCTGCTGGCGTTGACGGCGTTTTTTTTTCCCTTGGCACCCATTCTGTAACTCCAATGGGCCGCTGGTTATCTGCCCCACGCATTAAATGGCCCACCAAACTCGATTTCTTCCTCCTTATCACAACGACAGTATTCGCTAACACCCATTTGCTCTCCGATCCTCACCGCTGTATTTTTTCCTCGTAAAGCTAAGGCCATCATTTTTCGTTCCTTCACTCATTGCGCGGCGCTTAACTTCTTCTCAAGCTTGTTTGTTAACTTCCAAGTTTCTGCCCCGTATGTTTCAGCCCCAGGAGAATGCAGGGATTGTAAACTTTTCTTTAAATGATAGTGATAAGCTCCCAGTCATTACTTGGTAACATTTGCCGAGTGCATTCCAACCCATTTTTCATTCTCCTGTAGATTTCATCCGTATGATCCGCGTCCCCTGTGGTTAACCGGCCTAGATAAACGTACTGTTCCATATATTCTAGAGACTGAATGCAAATCACAATTATTAATAGTCACACCTACTGGTACACTTTGTCGGCTAAGGTTCTCAATCATGGTTGTGAGATCCAGCGTCACTAAACAGGGTAATGTCATCTGCAAACCCCAGATTGCTGAGATGTTGCCGTTGATCCTCATCCCTAGTCCTTCCGGTTTAGCAACTCGTCGCGGAGAGCCGCTAGCTCTCCGCGACGCGCTTCATGTGATAAATGCTGAAAGTTCTAGAAAATGGGCAGTCTTCTGCGATTCAAGGCCGGCCTTGCAATGTGTGCAGTCCTTTCTCCGACATGGAACTCACGATCAGCTCACGTGCGAAATCGTGGAACTTGTCCCTCACTTAAGAGAAGAAGGCTATGATATCTCTTTTCAGTGGATACCAGGTCATTGCGGTATCATAGGAAATGATGACGCCGATAAGGCAGCTCGGACGTCTAACCAAGAAGACCGCTGCGTCCCCATTCCTCTCTCAAGGACCGACGCCGCGAGACAACTTGGCATTCTAGCAGGCACGATCTCCTTAGCAGAGTGGAATACCGCACATACAAGGCGCACAAGACTGCACAGACTAAACCCGTCACTTCAACTGAGACCTCCAGCCGGTCTGCACCGACGTGAGGCGTCTCTTCTCTGTCGGTTATGGCTTGGAGTTGCCTTCACGCATGCCTACTCAGCACTAATTGGAATTAATGATAGTCCTGCATGTGATGTTTGCGGATGCGAGGAGAACATTGACCACTTATTGTGCCATTGTCCTCAATTTCAAGCACAAAGACAATCTTTGTCCAACACACTGAGGAAATTAGATGATCGTCCCCTGAGTGAACATACAGTACTAGAGCACCGTACCGACCGATCATCGGCTCAGATGGCAGTAAAGGCACTTTTGTGCTTTCTCAGAACTTCTGGTTTGCGCGAGCGGCTTTAACTCAAGTGCTTTAACTCAAGTGTTTAACACGTATCTACACCTTCTCTCCCTTCTTTCGCTTCCCCTTCTCTCTTCTCCCAGAGTAGGGTAGTCAGCCCTACTCTGGTTAACATCCCTGCCTTCCTATATTTCTCTCTCTCTCTCTCTCTCTCTCTCTCTCTCTCTCTCTAAGCATGCGGGGAATAGCGTTGGAGAGATTGTGTCTCCTTGCTTGACCCGTTTTTTATCCGTGTTTTTCCGCTTTTCTGGTGAAGAATCAATGTATAGCTGTAAGATATTTATACATATTTGCTAAGGCATTCATGTGCGCTTCCTCCACTCCTCGACCATGCTATTCCTCCGTGACTGCTGGTATCTCTGTTGAATCAAACGCTTTTCTTAGTACGTGAAAGCCATCTAAAGGCGTTCGTCATGCTTCACAGATTTCTCGATTACCTGCTTGTTGACATGAATGCGATTCTTGTTGAATATACCTTCCTAGAACGAGACTGTTTTCTTCGTTGAGTGAAGTCAAATGTGGCGTTGATTAGATTGTAAATTCTATTTTATCACCCTTATTGAAGACATGTGTTGCTCTGATTCTACTTAAACACGCAAACAAAATTTATAAAGGTATCCCGTTGAAAGCAGTACGAAGCTGCTATGGTTGTTTCAAGTCTTGAGAAGCAACAGTCTGTGTGAAACGAATGAAAGCAGTAGATTGATAATTATTAAACTCATACAGCTGCAACAATTTCCTCTTTGGCACAGCACCACTCTCTTAAAATTGCAGTCCTTTCGTCCTGAGAATGTAAGCAAATTTATTACAGTACCCGCGTTTTGACTGCGGTACTCCTGTGAAGCTACATGATGGTTTTGGGATCAGCTTAGTACAGTACTAGAGGGGATTTTAAGTGCTTTATTTAATGCTCATGAATAGGGCACTTCCAACCTTTTCGTTAAGCGTTAACACTAGGCACTAACTTCATCACGCGTCAACGGTTATCGTTCCCAAGTAATGCCGCTATTTTTCCATGCATCGCTGAACAGAATTTGTGACATTTAGAAACTACCGCAAAATGATCAGAATGCGGTTTGTCATAAGCCTGTTAACGTGGAACCGTTATCAAAATCACAGAGGGCCGCCATTTAATAACAAACTGCTGCGAATATTTAGGTAGTGTTCAGCAGGAACAACCTTGTCACTTTCGGACGCAAATTGTTTTAGTGCGTCGACAATTAGGAATACGCAGGAAAAGGTATACACACAGTCGCTCTATTTACTGGTATTATTGTACCAAATCCATGCGACAGCCATAGATCGCGTGCTGTCCCAAAATACCTTATAACGTATAATGCCGCGTTAATGCGATCTCGTGAAGGCCAGACCACATAATGGTAATGCACTGGATTTAGCACGATAGAACAGTATTTGTACAAAGAACGAGCCACATTACCACCGATTATTTGACGCTTCGTTGATATTGCAATCCCGAATTTTTTTCCGGATTTTGGCCACATGAGGACGACGAAAGGTCACAAAGGATTCTCTGAGTTATCGTCTTTCTCGAATAACTTTAGCTTGCGTAATTTTTCCATTAGTGCGATATCAGTTATATGGACACTCCAGGCGAATATTCACCTGCGTCACCGTTTCAGCGATTTCCAATATATATATATATATATATATATATATATATATGACCGGGGTAGTTGGAGAAGTATGGGAGAGGCCTTTGCCCTGCAGTGGGCGTAACCAGGCTGATGATACATACATACATATATATATATATATATATATATATATTACTACGCTTATATGTTTAATTAAGTAGACTTGAATAAAATTAAAATTGCCCGCCGGGCACATTTGAACAAAGGCGCTGTAGCACAGAAGCCCGCAGCCCAAATCATTAGGCCGTGGACGCTTTCCTCAGTGCTCGGCAGGCGGACTAGAACGACTAAGAATTTCGCGTGTTTCAGAGAGCTTCGGCAGCGGCCATGGCTCTGTCGCGTCTGTCCACCAGGAGTTGCCTTGCGCGCCGCGTCGGCCCAATACGTCGCATCCGTGCGTAGTTTGAACGCCTCGAGCCTTTATCGTTGTTGTCGCCCATCTATGCTGCACTGGTCCAAAAACGGGTGAATTATTTCCAACTTACAACCAGAAATAAACTTCCATTACTGTATTTGTAGAGTAAATGCTGCTGAAAAGTGGAAATTAGATGTTCAAATGAAATCAATATTAGTAGTAAGAATCAGTAATAATTCATTCAACAGCACACATACAAAAAGAAGGAAAAAAGAAAAGACACAAATTTAACAGGGCAATCGATTGTGTAATTTGTAATTTGTAATTGTAATTTCCTTTTGTAATTTTCCTGCATTTTTTCTAAATGTTAAAGAATTTCAGTGGTCCCAATTTTTTTACAATACTTACAACTGTATAACATGCAAAACGTTTACAATGTTATTATGCTATTATTTTGTTGTTTACCATTTGTTGTTATTGCTCTACATATTGTATTTGCTAATGTATTAATTTTCCATGTTCTGTGCGTACTCCTTTCATCATGCTCATGTTTATTTTTTTCCCGACTCCATACTAATATGTTACCGTATTTCCGCCCTTACACTATGCCTTCTCGAAGGCCTGTAAGGTACATTTAAATAACTAACAATAAATAAATAAACTCCACGAGAAATTCCTGCACATCGGAGCAGACACTCTTGTGGCTGAGTCCAAAGTAGAGGCCCAAGAGTTCGAGCTCAACGATATACCTTGCTCTCACTGGCAATGCTTTGCCACTCTTATTTCCAAAATTGCCGAATTTATTTTCGTAGAATTTTACTTTACCTAGACAAAGCAAAGAAAAAGATATACAACGAAAAAGAATGTCTTACGGGGTTCTCTGACAATGCAGAATAGAAAACAGGATATTGTGCAAAAGGACTCGAAAGTAAAATTGAGTTGGTTTTAAATTCCCCCTCGTTGTTTAACTGAATTCAATTCAACTTCATTTGACAAAACGTGAATTTCCATGGACTATTTCGGGCTCTAGGAGCGCTTGTGACTTAATGACGGAGGCTTGCGCATGCGTCCGTGTGAGCGCGCGCAGAATTTGCTCGAATTCTCAAGGTTTTCATCCCCTTTCGCCCATTCCTTAGTGTTGGTTAGCCAAACGTTGCTCAACATAGCTCCTAATCCATCCATCCATCCATCCATTCATTCATTCATTCATTCATTCATTCATTCATTCATTCATTCGTTCGTTCGTTCGTTCGTTCGTTCGTTCGTTCGTTCGTTCGTCCGTCCGTCCGTCCGTCCGTCCGTCCGTTCATCCGTCCGTCCGTCCGTCCATGCATCTGTCCATGCATCCGTCCGTCCGTCCGTCCGTCCGTCCGTCTCTCCGTCCGTCCGTCCGTTCACCCAGGGCTGGTCTCAGAAATATCTGCTCATTCAGTATTTAAAATTGTTTTTTTTTATTTTTATTTTGTTCCATACAGTCACTAATCACTCTCCTCGCAGTCGCATTTCACAGCCAACCGACATATAGATAGACAGACACAAACGGATAGATAGATAGATAGATAGAAATAATAATAATATTTGGCGTTTTACGTGCCAAAACCACTTTCTGATTATGAGGCACGCCGTAGTGGAGGACTCCGGAAATTTTGACCACCTGGGGTTCTTTAACGTGCACCTAAATCTAAGCGCACGGGTGTTTTCGCATTTCGCCCCCATCGAAATGCGGCCGCCGTGGCCGGGATTCGATCCCGCGACCTCGTGCTCAGCAGCCCAACACCATAGCCACTGAGCAACCACGGCGGGTATAGATAGATAGATAGATAGATAGATAGATAGATAGATAGATAGATAGATAGATAGATAGATAGATAGATAGATAGATAGATAGATAGATAGATAGATAGAAGTACGACCGCCGTCCATCCGTCCGCCCGTCCGTCTGTCTGTCTGTCTCTGACTACTTTGGTTGGCTGTGAAATGTGTCTGCGAGGAGTGTGATTAGCGACTCTGTATGAAACAAAAATAATCAAAAAGAAAAAAACAACTATAAATACTGAATGAGCAGACATTTCCGAGAGCAGCCCTTGTAGAAAGAGAAGTAGAGGTTGTAGCCGGTGTTTTTATACGAGGAGAAATTACCGACGATCAATACTCCTGATCAAGCATAGCTGGTAAAAACTGTCAGACACAACGAAATATACGCCTACGACGCCTGGCCAGCTCATACATTCTTTTGTGCGTACGCTACTCCAGTTTTAGAAAAAATTGCGAAAGGAAACTAACCCAAGGAGTAATAATTTACTGTTTTAGCAGTTTTGATTCACTTTTCTGAACATGGATTTCGTAACTTATGTGCATTACGCTGCCATTTGTGAAATTCTCGGTCCTTTTCTTGTTAACGTGAGCAAGAGCTGTTATCACTTTAGGACGCAATAAAGTACCACGATATTATGCGATCTACAATTTTATTCCTTTAGTGTTGGGTCCTCACAACCGACCAATGTCGCTCCTCGCTTCACGCGGCGTGTACAGATAGATCATTCTTAGAGGGCTCTTAAGTAACATGAAAGCCCTAAATCTTTCACGACTGCCTTAAGGAAACAGAAAAAAAAAGAAGAAAGGAAGATTAGAAGGACCGTATATATAAAGAATTAGTGCGAAAGAAAAAGCAGATTCGGGAGTTGGCGTACGACGTTGCGGATTCAGTTGGAAAGTCCTTCCGCTCGTTTGTTCCATACCAGGTAATCCGCCGTCGCCCGTGCTTCGTCGTACTCGCCCATTTTTCCTTTTTCGAAACACACTTCTCCGATGAGACGCGGCGCCACTAAGCGCTCGCGCAGTTATTCTAATAAGTCAATTCTTGCGATGCCTGGGGCACTAAATAGTTCGACTTGAGAAGCATCTGCAAGTCAAATCATCCGGAAGAATCCCTGTACTACGAGCGCGCACCCCACTCGTCTAGAGAGCTCGGGAAACGGGCTTGCGAAGCCCTCCGCACCCCTTCCCGCCAAAACGAGCGCGTAAATAGAACGAACGTTCGGGCCACAACAGCTCCATTTACGAAACTGGCGCTGCGATAAACGATCGGATTATAGGCAGCTCCGAGCGAGCGCGGCAGCTTTCTTATCCTTGGTCCTTAGTTCCGTATTACACTTGTTCCCCATTAGACAGCAGAAAATGGATAAACGAAAGCAATATGCAACGGAGAAGGCGAGGGGGCGGGGTGAGGGGGGCTAAAAGGAAGAGAAAATTAAGCGAGGCGGAACCAGCGAAGACGCTGAGGAACGCGGCTTTGGTGACAAGAAACGGCTCAAGTCGTTGCAGCGCGACTACCAAATTTGGCGTTGGAGCGTCGTCCTGTCTGAAGGCCCAATGAGCCTTTAATGGTTCGGTCTTAGAGCTCCGCGTAATTGCGACTGCGGCGAGTACTGCCTACGTTCTAGGGCTTGCCTGGGAGATTATGTTAACGATGCCATTTGGAGAAAATGGCATATTACGCACGATGGACACGGTGGCAGCGTTCAAGAAATGCGCCCAGCGCACGCGGCGGCGCGCATTTTGGCCACGCGCTCGAACAAAGCCCCGAGCCAGTCAGTGCCGGCTGCGCGTGCACGCCTTGTATGGGACGCAGCCGCGACTTGAGGTCGCACCGCGCCTCCGTTGCGCCTCTCACTAGCAGCATGTAATGGCCCCAGCCTTACTGGGTAACGGACGCTTGAAGCTCGACACAGCTCTGGTGCTGGGAACGTTCTTCAATACGTGCTAGCGTCACGGCGCAAAGTAAAAAAAAAAGAAAAGATAGAAAAGACCACGAGTTGAATGCGGTGGCCAACGACACGGGCGTACGGGTGAGAGCGAGGCCCGCATAATTACGGCGGCAACCAAATCACGCCCGAAGTGGTCGTAAGCGACGCGTGACGCACCGAAGGGAAAAGCTTGCATTGGCAGAAGAAATATTTAGGCATCTTTAGCAGTCATTAACGTAAATGAGCCTTTCCCACGGCTAAATAAATGGATGGTTAATGGACATTTTCGAACGTCATGTAATCCGCTCCCCAACTCTCATCAGCATGCAGATGGCAGAACTGGGGCCACTTCATCTGAAAGAGTTTTCACAAAATGATACACTAATGAAAGAATGAAATGTCTTTAGGTATAACTGCCTATGGCTATAACATAATCATACACAGTTACCCACAGACGCACGCACAGAGATAAAGAGAGAGAGAGAGATAAAGGATGCATAAAAATGTAGATAGGTTAACCAGAGGTAGCACGTTAAAGAACCCCAGGTTGTCGAAATTTCCGGAGTCCTTCCCTACGGCGTGCCTCATAATCAGAAAGTGGTTTCGGCACGTAAAACGCTACAATTTAATTTTTAACCAGAGGTAGTTCTGGTTGACTACCCTGCTTGGACAGAAGGGTCAAGGTCAAAAATAGAAAAAAATTTCTAGATAAAGAGAAAGAGGAGTACAAACTAAGTAAACCACATACACTATCCCGCGGTAGCAGGCAGGTTCACAAAACATATTAACCTAGTATGTAGATTTGTCCTAGGAGCTTGAGCAGCGCAACTGTTGCACATAATTTTCCTTTGTACATGCGACATGCAACATTCACTAAAGAGTTTTTCTAATATTCCGAGCATCTGGGCTATAGCGTTCTCTTTCTGAGCGCCACGTTGCGGTACCTAACCTGGCTGTGGCTGCCTCATTCATTTCGCAGGTGAAATCAAGTCTGCCTGTGAATTGATATTCGAGAACACGCTAATGAAATCCATGTGCAGTAGTCAGAGTTAATCTGAAGCCATCCAATATAGGCGTCCTTGATAGCTTCCAGTAGTAGGTATGCGACATCAAACCCCAACGATAATTATTACTTGCCACTGCTATTTCTTATCTGCACGCTGCCCACAAGGATGCGACGCTGATAAGCTTTGATCACGAAGTAAGAATCACATCGGAAAGATTAAATAAAGCTGCCTTTTCTTCTGCTGACACGGCACCGCATTGTCTTTTCTTTTGGAAGGCATAGTGCCGTTAACGCAGCAAGGTTGAGTGGAACCCGAGTCCCCATATCAATTTTAAAGGCACTTCATTTACATTTACCTCTACAGTTTTACTTTTAATATCACTCTGCCTTTTCTGTAATAAACTGTCTCTATCATTCATTTTTACCAATTTTTAATACGCACAGTCACTGGAATCATGATACGTGTTGTCCCCGCTGTGTACACTAGTACGCGCCTTGGCTGGCAGGAAACTGAAGCAACCAACAGTACATATTTGAGACATGAACGTCCAGCGTGTCTATACTGGCCACAGTTTAAAACAAGCGCTCAAAAATATCTAGTCAAAGAGACGACAAAACGGAATGTATGGGAGGAAACGGGAATGTGTTTAAGAACTACACGCTCGCGTGGCAGAACATAAATCCATCTAAACTGTTTTTGTTGACGCATCGAATGTTTCAGCAAAATGCACGCGAAGTTTGAACTACAGAAGTCTATAGAGCTAGTGATACTTTGAGCAGAAAGAAGAACAACTTAGAGGCAAAGTAATGGGCAAAAGAAAGCAGAACGTAACATCAGCGGTCATATGCAACCAAAATCAAGATAGCATAAGCAATCTACGTCAGAACGTACCATTACAAGAATGTGCTACTTATTCCGGCTTTAAACGTCATCCAGACACACCATCATATTCCATATTTTTAGTTACATGACACGCAAGGTGGCCTAAATTGTCTGAGCCGATTAAGTTCTTCAAGAACAGTGTTACTAAGTTCGGTGAAACTCACCGATTGTAAGAACCTTCACTCCGTTATGTCGCGAAATGTCATTCTATGAAGTGTTAGGCGTAGCTCACCCGAAACAAAAGCGCAACTCGGAACATGCACGTACGACCGCACATGCAAGCACACACATACTCGCGCATGCGCGCACGCACACGCACACAGTGCGTGAGGGTGCAGCCGACTCCTGTGTCGTGTGCGCTACGACTGAGGCCTTTAGTATGGCATACCAACAAGCCCAACGTGCAGCCTTATAGTCACGAGGAAATCGTATGGTCTAAGGAATCGCAAAAGTCATTACGAAGCTGCCGTTATTGATGGAGGACTAAACGTCACACGCGCGAAGTTTAAACTGCCGACTACATCTACAAGCAAAATACATCTCGACACCCGAGCTATGGATCCAAAAATGCCACGTCAGCACGGCCACTTCAGATCGTCGTAAATAAAGGACTTTCCGGAAAGCGCTCTCATCAGTGCTTCGAGAGTCAGCAGCAAGAAACATCGGAGGTGAAATATCCACCTTCCTGTACAGACTGAACGCGAAGAATGTCATGAAGCGAGCGCGTCGTGCAGCGCCAAGCGTGACACGTCATAAGGGGCGGGAAAGAGCTGCTCACACTTACAATGACAAGTCCTAGGATACGACCACATTGGCACAGATAACCGAAAAAAGACAACGCCTCTTCTTTTTTTTCTTCTTTTTGACGTTGTATATGTCCTTTGCAAAAAGACTGCGGCGCACTCTCAGGCCGCGCAGATATTCGCTCGCATTCGTCAACACGGACTACCCACATTTTAGCACTGCTGTGAGACTGTCGAGATGCTATTGGCCACTGGAATTTTGCTCGATACGAACGTCGTGACAAATTTTTAAGGGTTCGAAGATTTTGGACGTTTTCGGGCCGCCTCAACGCGTCTCTGTCAGGCCGGACATTCGCTTTTACCCTTGCCACGTGTTGATGTTGGCGAGACGCTTCAGGGAAAAACCTAACCGAAGGTTTAATTTCACGTTAAGGCAAAAAGTAAAGTAACACAAAAAGTTATAATTTCACCCGAAAGGCGAATCAATAATTTCGATGGCAAATTATTAGACAGCTATGTGAAAGAAAAAAAGATAGTAGCTTTATCGACCGTATAAATTATTGAAAACATTCAGTTACTAACAAAATTATCAATTATGGTATTACGCGGGCATAGGCAAACATGAACACATCTCACTCGATGAACGCGGATGCTCGCTGCAAAACGCTGGCATGGGGAAGAGCGGCAGCAGCAGCGAGCGCATTGACCTTCGGGCTGCCTCTCGCATCAATGCGAACTATGCGCGCGTGAATACAGCGCACACAAAGCCATGGGCTAACTAGGGCTGCCTCAGCCTTGCACCCACGGCAGATTATCTCCGAGATAGGGCGTTCAGGGTAGCCGCGCTCCGCCGCGTCAGGCGCAGCCGCGCGACTGAGCGCGCGTGATAAGACCACGGGGATCCTCACCGCCCTCTCCCCTTGCGCCCAGCGAGATCAATCCACCTTTCTTCTCGGCTCACCCCCGCATGTTGCCCTTGCACCTGCAGCATACGGCGTGCGGCCGCGAACTTGTACTTGACACGCGACCTCACGGCGACGCCGACGGCGCAGCTTAGCCCCCTATCGACGGCTATCGCAATAAAAGAAACACTCCTACAAGCAAACTTAAATTAGGCCAGAACTTGAGAGAAGAGAGCGTGACTTTTTTATCGACTCATCACGTTGTTTTATAGCTGTATTGTTTCATCCAGATGGCGCAGCAGAAAGAGAGAGAGAGGGAAACAAGAAAAGCCAGTGCGGTTAATCAGACGCACGTCCGGTTTGCTACTGTGCACAGGGAAGGGGGAGGAGGAGAGAGAAAATGATAAATGAAAGGCAGGGAGGTTCAGCAGGACTGAGCCCAGTTTGCTACTCTACACTGGGGGAAGGCAAAGGGAAGGCAAATATTAAGAGAAGAAGAGAAAGTTCACTGTGGATATCGCCGATGTGGTAACAGTTTTCTGTATGACTGACGGTCACTCAATCCGTTGCTTTCAAAACTCGCACCAGCGCTTCCGTGGCCTTTTCTAGCAGTGATATGAGAGTCCATGATCCCGAGATCTTGTACAGGGTGAACGGTTTTCTTTCCAACTGATTTACAGCTGTGTGGAGAGGGGGTGAGGGATTAAAAGAAGGAAGGAGAAGGCTAAGAGACATAGTTCACTCGCACCGTAGTAGGTGTACGGTGTCTGCAAGCGACTTTTTCGGTCCGTTGATTTTAAAACAGTGATGAGATCATGCGTAGCTTTCTGGGTTGATGATGGACGCAGCCAAGCACCGAGAATTTTTGTCCCTGTAAATGATCGAGTGTCGTGTTGAGTGAGTGCGCTGCGAAGGCGCTGACGTTGGACGTCAAAGCGGGTGCAGTGGCAGAGGGGCTACTCAATGCTTTCTTTGCTCTTACAGTGGTCGCACATGGGAGAGTCAGCTGCTAGGTGGAAGGGGCATGTCACAACCGGTTGTCAATCTGTAGGCCTAGAGGTCTTTGCACAATCACTCGAATTCGCTCGAGCAATTAAGTACTGTGCCTGCATGTTTTTCCTAGCCGGTCTACAAGTGTTTGATTCCCCCTCGTATGCAGTGATTATTTTGACCCTTGCTGGTACTGGAATAGTAGGTCGCCTGTACAATTTGCTGCGAAACTTTCTATCTGGTCGCCAGATGAAAGTATGGATTCGAAGAGTAGCAAGTGACATGAAGCCTGTGACACAGGCTGTGCCGCAAGGCAGTGCTCTTTCGACACTTCTTGCCAGCTGTACTCTTCCTTCTCTTCCAAGCGGTTTGCCGCAAGACTACAACTATACTGTAGCGATCGCAATCTATGCTGCCGATATTCTTCTATGGATTAGCGGACCTTTAACTCACGGTCCGCGCCTTTGTGAGTAACTGCAAGAAGCACTTGATGTGACCACAGATTATCTTAGTGAAGTCGACCTAGAAATTTCACCTGAGAAGGCAGTGAACCTATATAGCTTACCATCCGTGACGACGGGCTCATCGCAATATGAGTCGCTTGCACCTTCGTGAGACACCTATACCTTGGGCGCGACAACATTGATACTTAGGTGTCATTATTGACGATCGTACCTTGGAGGCCTGCTATGATATCTGTACGGCAAAAGTCACGCTCCCTTCTAAATTTTGTTGCAGCGTTGAATGCTTGAGGAAGTGAATGAGATCAAGACACCGCACTGCAAGTTTATCAGGCAGTTGTACTCTCTAATGTTCTGTACACTCTACCACTGTTGGACATACCGCTTAGCCTGATGAATGAGCTTGAATGAAACCACCACGTTGCTGTTCGAGTGGTGCTTGAATTGCTCCATGGATTCTAGTCTACTCCTTTGCCCAAAGAATCGCAGCGGATGCCCCTTAGCGTATATGCAGCTCAGCGAGCCCTACGCCATCTCGAGCGTCTTCACTGGGCACCGGATGGACTAGTGCTCCGTGCCCAGATCATCAGTCGTCCTTCGTCTTGCATGGTAAAAATTGCGATGAAATTTTCCAACATTACTGGTTAGCATGACTGGACAGCTCCTGTGAGCGACAGTTTAGGCGAAGTTAATTTCCCCATACACATTCATGTTCCTGATATTAAGGAAAAGTCGCGACTTTCAGGGCCGGCTTTGTGCAAGCTAACCCTTTTTTAACATATATAAAGAATATTGGGGACAAAAAAAATTTACACTGACACCTCACTACATGACGACAAAAGTGCATCTGCTGTACCCTCCTGCAGTGAAGAAGGAGCACGACGTGTCGTTCGTATGCCATACGGTACCTCGATCACTACTGTTGAGTTAGTGGCCATTCACAGCTTCCAAGGTGGTTCTCCTGAGCGCCTCACGTGCAGCGTTTAGTCGCCTACATCAACCAGACAATGACAGCCCTTTCGCGGATTGCATTATCGGCTCTATTTGCAAAATTGCATCCCGTCGTGTGTGTCTTTAATATGCCAGTGGATAACGTCGTACGTGGTAACTGCTGCCAATGAAGAGGCGGACCGACTGGCAACTCGAACAAGTGAGTGCGGCATTAGCCCAGAAGTTTCCAGTCAGCTCGTTGATGCTCACCAGCTGATTCACTGCCACTTGCTCGCACAGCACCCTGATCTTCTCTTCCTCTTCTAGAGCCGGTAGGCGTTGTGCCCCTCAAGGTCGAAGGTGATAGCTAACTCTCTTCCTTTTCTCCGTGGTGCTTTCTATGTTCAAAAACAAAATAAATAAATCAAATAAATTTTTGTGTCGTCTGGCTACTATGGCGCCCCACAGTCCCCATCCCTCCCCTTCATTCATTTGAAGTAAAAGAGATCGCATTTATTTACCTAAAATTGCAAATAGATCCGTTCTCACTGAATGAATTCACGACTTTGTAATTGGCCTTCGGTCTTTTTTCTCTTTGTTCCTCCTGGACTAAACCTTTTCTCTTATAGTAATTTTGTAATAAGCCTGGGATATTTTGACATCCGCACAACTTAAGCCCACTACGAGAACAGGGAAAGGACCTCATCGTGAAAGTGAAGGATTGGTTGTGCTTAAGGAATTGCGGAGAGACGAGGTATGGGCATAAAAGAATTAAAAACGAAGTGGAATAATGCATGTCACTCAAAGATTACGTGACCAAGTCGTTTGGACTGCCGTCGAGTAACCGTGAAACTCAGCTCTTGGGTAATAACTTTTGTGTCTTTGTTTTTCTAGCCTAAACCTTAAATTCCTCGCTGTACGAGATCCAAGCTCTTCTAAATCCCGTTCCTCTAAGAGCGGAACAGGCTCGGCGTATTCCAGCGCCTGTATATAATTCTCCGGATATACTGAAGCAGCTCCTGCCAGGGGACGCGGCCGGGAAGCATAGCTTAACAATAAGCGCATTAGCTTACGGCTGCGCGACTCAGGGGGGGGGGGGGGCGGCACGATCTTTCCGGTAAAGAGCAGTGGCCAGACGGGAGAGCGAGGGCTAGCTCGATGGGTTCCCTTCACCGCCTCGGCTTGCCGCCATTAGCTGGATGAGAAAGAAAAGAAAGTAGCCGCGTCCTCTGGTGGCTGATGTGAGAACCCTGTCAATTGCATAGTTGCGAGCTAATGTCTTCTTTACTCTACATGGCGGGTGGTTCATTTTCAGCAGAAGACAGCTCAAGTGGTTGAGGCAGTGTTCAAAGGGTCTGGCAGCAGCATGGGAAACGTACATTTCAGGCTCGACTTATTGGCTTTAGAGAGTTCTTAAAGAACCCCTTAGGCGTCCATGCAACGCTGCGTTCCTTCGCATCAGTCACCCGCTTCACCCGCTTGGATTGAAGACGCTTGTTTACTTTTCTTTTTACTGTTACTATTTACTATATTTTCTATTTACTATTATTTTATTTATTATTTAATCATCTTGACATGTACACTGTCAAAGAAAGAACAAGAAACGCCGGCCATAATATGCTGCTGCCATGTGAGCTGGCCTAAGAGGCGGCTGTGCGCATAGCCAGGCACCTTGGCGATGTCCTACGTGACCACTACGGGTTAAACATTCATTTAGTATCTAGTCACTTTTAGTTAGTGAGTCCGGCATGGTTGATATGCCACTTAGATTCGTCTTCTTAGTTTCAGAGGCGAGATAAATGTGATGATTGTAAATGATGCACAATCGACAAGTGCTTCCTGCTGCTAGAGGACACCCACATGTGCTTTCAATATGTCATTGTTTGCTCATCGTCTCGAATTTCCATCTCCCACCTTCCCCGTGTTTTCCATTGTTTATTTTAACGCGATTTCATTTGTTTGCTACTTCTTCCGGGCGATGTAGAATATAATACATTTCTGCGCATTTTACAAGCGGAAATATCAAGTGCGAGCACGAAAAAAACAAGCTCTTGTTTGGTCCTAAAGGCGAAGCACTGATAGCGATACAAAAGTATTAGGCAGCTGCACAAAGCAAGGTTCGCAGTTTCATCGGCCGTGTAAATTCCCTCATCAGTTAGTTAACATTGCCTTACTATCTAAATTAACAAGCACGATGTCTCGCTTTCAATGGCAAACATAAACCGGTCTCAATTAATGACCAAGGACCCTCGCTGTCGCAAGGCTGGCGTAATGAAGAGCGCAGGCAGGGGCGAGCAAACGATTTTGCTGCCTTTCGCTTTAACGCGTATCCGCAACTTGAGATCACGTGACATCCAGCACTAGGCGCACGGAAAGTCTGCGTACAAGAAGCCACACGGCATATAGGCTCGCCCAGCGTTTGCAACCGCCGCAGATTATCTATAAGATAAGGCGAGTAGAAAGCCATATATGCGTACCGACGGCCGGGCTAAAGGATAAAGGCACACGCTCACCTCCGCCTTCCTTTGCGCGCTCTTGATCACGTGACTTCCAAAACTGGACGCGTGGGAAGATGGCGCGCACCAAGCCACCACCCTTCTCTGCTCACCCTCGCACGCTTTCAGTCGCACCAACAGCACTCGACGCACAGGGCGAGATAGGATCGTATAGGCAAATACGTGTTTTTTTCCCGTGTGCCAGGGCCCCACTCCTTTGCCGTATGGGCACAATTTATGGGTTAAGAAGTGGTTTAGCACTGACGTTTCCCTATAATTGCCTTTTTCGGTCATCTGCGCCTACATATGCCTATTTAACGTTTTCGCGCCTGAAAATGCTTTTTTGGTGCGCTCAGTCAGCTTCAAAAGCACATTCTTCCGTCCACAAGGCCTATAGCAGCATTTCCAAATGCTGGTGCTAACGAAAACGCATGGAGAAATGTGACCTAGCAAATAATGGCATGATTCGCAACGCCTATTGATCTTTTCAGGGTCTCACCCGGCAGTGGTTAGCAATGGCAAAGAAAAAATAAATCGCAATGTATGTTTTACCTACAGCGAACAACTTCACGTTACTCTGCAGGCGGGGATCTGAGAGAAAAATGCAGAGCATTTTGGGAGAGGCTGCAGATTGCAAAGAGTGGTGGCTGTAGAGCACACTGTGCAAATTTTAAGCTGAAGTGTGCAAAGTTCACTGTAACCACTGCGGACTGCAGTTATGCGGTTCCATTTTTCAGCGCCTTCGCTCTTTCGTAGTTGTACAAAGAAAACTAGTCTATGGCAGTTGATCTAAAGCAGTAAGTCTAGCCACTCGCCCTGCTTTTCTTTATTTAAGTAAGTTTTCGTGAGGAGATACACGCTGCTGTGCTAAACAAAAGATCTTGCAAATAATAAAGTTACACTTACATAGAAAAAGCACTTACTGAACAGTTCTTGTGTGCAGTTCACTAGTCATGACACGGCTACCACACCATAGCGCAAGTTTAATGCATCCAATGTGTATTGACTTACGCAGCTGACGAAAATGTTTGTGCAGAATTGCAGTCTGCGTTAAACAAGAAACACGCTTCTTCAGCTGAAAAAGAAATTTGAGGTCCTCACAGAGAAAAACTTAAGAATTCCTGATATCGTGGTGCCCTCAAAAATAGGAAACCATTCACCTGTAACGATGTTGAGCGCTTGTTTTCATCCTATAAAAGCTTATTGTAAGTGAGAAGAGGCACTGCCACCTTGAAATTACAAAGCTAAAGATAATAATCGTGCGTTACTATGAGAGGTCTTAAAAAGATTTCTAAACGCACAGTATTGAACGCTTTTTGCCTAACTGGAACATTTGTTGTCTCCAATTCATTAGGCCAGAATTTTATCTGCTCTCTTTAAACATCTAGCCACCTTCATGGCGCATTTTGTGCTCTTCATGCTTGCTCCACTTGGTGCGAGTGTAAGCAGGAAAGCTTGACTATTGAATATACACTTTGTGTTCATTGTGTCAGAACAGGTGTATTACACATGTTGGTTGCACTATGCGGTTTGACAAAAATTGTGGCCTATTGTGCGTTCAGCAAAGCTCTGGGAATCGGTGGCTTGCACAAAAAGGTTGCTACCTCACAAGTGAATGCGCCTTCAGGTTTCTTACCATGCAAATGGCCAATGACCCTTTCTAGTGACACGCACGAAGGCTGCATACAATATACCGCTGTTTAATAGACGCGCCCCGATTATACAGCGTGCCCCAGCTAACTTTAGTCAGAGTTTAAAAATATGAGAATGCCACGATAGCCGGACAGAACCAAGGTAGTGTTGCTTGCCGTCACTTGGAGATACTCAGAGTATTTTTTCATTCCACCTAATTAGATAATTAATCCTAATTAATCAACTTCTCAAATATTATCATTAGATGAATAGTGTCAATGAGAAAATTGTAGAGCGACGTGAAAAGCTTCCGATACATCTTTCTGTTGCTCAATACGTCCCAAATAAAAGTGTTTTTTTCCGAGGCTGAAAGAGGCCCGCGAATACACGCAAAGTGCGTCGAGGGGCCAGTCGCGCGGCAACCTTGAGGGCATTTGCGGGCTTCTTTCACGCTCGGA
The DNA here is from genome assembly GCF_050947875.1 of Dermacentor variabilis. Taxonomy (NCBI): domain Eukaryota; kingdom Metazoa; phylum Arthropoda; class Arachnida; order Ixodida; family Ixodidae; genus Dermacentor; species Dermacentor variabilis. Next base: position 39,442,026 of record NC_134568.1, read on the forward strand.
GCGGCTTTGTCCTGCACCAGCTTGACCGACGGATAGCAGTCACACCCAACTTGCGCATTTGGGAGCGCTATCAACACCTCAGCACGAAGCTTCCAAGTCGAACTAAGCAGGAGCGGCCAGGAGTGAGCACGGACTGGGAAGCGTGCGTGTGGTTTGACCTCAAGTTTCGCGTCGTTCGAGGCTAGTTGAGTGTTCAAAACTATTCAAAATTAGCGATACCAGACGGCTACGACACCGATAACCAGGGCGGCCAAGGTTTAACTCCTGAGCGGGCGGCCGGGGCCGAGCGTGAGCAGAAGACAGTCGGCTCCTTCCCAAAGTACGCAATTATTCTAAAGCAGATTTTCGAACACTTCAGCCTGTTTATAAACTGCGTCAATAAACACACACACCAACAGTAGGCAGAAGCGCACTGATTCAAACACACCTCTTGATTGATGTCACCTACTGGTGAATAGCCGCCGCGCACGGGAATCTGCTGTGTTACGAAATAGAGCGGCCACGAAAGAGTGAGGAGAACGCCCCGTTTGAAAAGAGAGCGTTTGAGACAAAGGTGACTTCGCGCTCCGCTTGCGACAGCCACGCGCCGCGCAAGACTGCAAAATTCGGCCGAGATGTTCGCAGCTGCGTATGTAATCCCGCTGACTGTGTTTTTTCACCAAGCCCGAAGGGTGGTTCAGGACCCTTTTAAGCGGCTTCGTCACCTTGCAAGGGGATAATTTTTTTTAGGAAATACTGTGTTATAAATAATTCAATAAACATTATTAAAATTGTCCGACGGCGGGATCCGAGCTCACGACTCCTAGCACACAAGCCCGATATCGAAACTATAACGACACGGACGCATGAACAAGCCGAGCCACTGCAATTAGCAGCGATCAATATGCTCGTTTGCACAGTCTTATTATCTTATGCACTCAAGAAAATCATAGATTGCGTTGAAATTCAGGTCAATGAACGGAGATAAAGCGTTATAAACGAAGCCACAAAAAAAAAAAGCGTCTGAATTCACAAACCCGGCAATCAGACAAATCAATGTACTACCCATCATTCCCATGATGGCTGGACGATCGCAACGCTATATATAGAGAGAAAACAAGGATAGGAAAGGCAGGGAGGTCAACCAGAAGAGCATCCAGTTTGCTATGCTACACTGGGGGGTGGGGGGTGGAAGGGGAGTAGAAAGAGCAAAAACGGGAGAGCGTAAGCACTGAGTGCGTGTGGGAGGGTGAATATACACAGGGACACTAAAGACGGTCTCTTAAGCCGGTGCACTTCAAGTATTCAAGATCATGGTTTTGGCACGTGAAACCCCAGAATTGACTCATTCTCGAACGTGCGTTATTTATGTCGCTAAAACTAGATTTAAATAAAATACTGAGCTTTTTATACGTTACACAACCACGACAAATTATGAGGCATGCTCTAGTGAAAGCTTCCGGGTTAATTTTGACCACCTCATCATCATCATCATCATCAGCCTGGTTACGCCCACTGCAGGGCAAAGGCCTCTCCCATACTTCTCCAACAACCCCGGTCATGTACTAATTGTGGCCATGCCGTCCCTGCAAACTTCTTAATCTCATCCGCCCACCTAACTTTCTGCCGCCCCCTGCTACGCTTCCCTTCCCTTGGGATCCAGTCCGTAACCCTTAATGACCATCGGTTATCTTCCCTCCTCATTACATGTCCTGCCCATGCCCATTTCTTTTTCTTGATTTCAACTAAGATGTCATTAACTCGCGTTTGTTCCCTCACCCAATCTGCTCTTTTCTTATCCCTTAACGTTACACCTATCATTCTTCTTTCCATAGCTCGTTGTGTCGTCCTCAATTTGAGTAGAACCCTTTTAGTAAGCCTCCAGGTTTCTGCCCCGTAGGTGAGTACTGGTAAGACACAGCTATTATATACTTTTCTCTTGAGGGATAATGGCAACCTGCTGTTCATGATTTGGGAATGCCTGCCAAACGCACCCCAGCCCATTCTTATTCTTCGGATTATTTCCGTCCCATGATCCGGATCCGCCGTCACTACCTGCCCTAAGTAGATGTATTCCCTTACGACTTCCAGTGCCTCGCTGCCTATTGTAAATTGCTGTTCTCTCCCGAGACTGTTAAGCATTACTTTAGTTTTCTGCATATTAATTTTTAGACCCACTCTTCTGCTTTGCCTCTCCAGGTCAGTGAGCATGCATTGCAATTGGTCCCCTGAGTTACTAAGCAAGGCAATATCATCAGCGAATCGCAAGTTACTAAGGTATTCTCCATTAACTTTTATCCCCAATTCTTCCCAATCCAGGTCTCTGAATACCTCCTGTAAACACGCTGTGAATAGCATTGGAGATATCGTATCTCCCTGCCTGACGCCTTTCTTTATTGGGATTTTGTTGCTTGCTTTATGGAGGACTACGGTGGCTGTGGAGCCGCTATAGATATCTTCCAGTATTTTTACATATGGCTCATCTACACCCTGATTCCGTAATGCCTCCATGACTGCTGAGGTTTCGACTGAATCAAACGCTTTCTCGTAATCAATGAAAGCTATATATAACGGTTGCTTATATTCTGCACATTTCTCTATCACTTGATTGATAGTGTGAATATGGTCTATTGTTGAGTAGCCTTTACGGAATCCTGCCTGGTCCTTTGGTTGACAGAAGTCTAAGGTGTTCCTGATCATATTTGCAATCACCTTAGTAAATACTTTGTAGGCAACAGACAGTAAGCTGATCGGTCTATAATTTTTCAAGTCTTTGGCGTCCCCTTTCTTATGGATTAGGATTATTTTAGCGTTCTTCCAAGATTCCGGTACGCTCGAGGTCATGAGGCATTGCGTATACAGGGTGGCCAGTTTCTCTAGAACAATCTGTCCACCATCCTTCAACAAATCTGCTGTTACCTGATCCTCCCCAGCTGCCTTCCCCCTTTGCATATCTCCTAAGGCTTTCTTTACTTCTTCCGTCGTTACCTTCGGGATTTCGAATTCCTCTAGACTATTTTCTCTTCCATTATCGTCGTGGGTGCCACTGGTACTGTATAAATCTCTATAGAACTCCTCAGCCACTTCAACTATCTCATCCATATTAGTAATGATATTGCCGGCTTTGTCTCTTAACGCATACATCTGATTCTTGCCAATTCCTAGTTTCTTCTTCACTGTTTTTAGGCTTCCTCCGTTCCTGAAAGCATGTTCAATTCTATCCATATTATACTTCCTTATGTCAGCTCTCTTACGCTTGTTGATTAACTTCGAAAGTTCTGCCAGTTCTATTCTAGCTGTAGGGTTAGATGCTTTCATACATTGGCGTTTCTTGATCAGATCTTTCGTCTCCTGGGATAGTTTGCTGGTATCCTGCCTAACGGAGTTACCACCGACTTCCATTGCACACTCCTTAATGATGCCCACAAGATTGTCGTTCATTGCTTCAACACTAAGGTCCTCTTCCTGAGTTAAAGCTGAATACCTGTTCTGTAGCTTGATCTGGAATTCCTCTATTTTCCCTCTTACCGCTAACTCATTGATCGGCTTCTTATGTACCAGTTTCTTCCGTTCCCTCCTCAGGTCTAACCTAATTCGAGTTCTTACCATCCTGTGGTCACTGCAGCGCACCTTGCCGAGCACGTCCACATCTTGTATGATGCCAGGGTTAGCGCAGAGTATGAAGTCTATTTCATTTCTAGTCTCGCCGTTCGGGCTCCTCCACGTCCACTTTCGGCTATCCCGCTTGCGGAAGAAGGTATTCATTATACTCATATTATTCTGTTCCGCAAACTCTACTAATAACTCTCCCCTGCTATTCCTAGTGCCTATGCCATATTCCCCCACTGCCTTGTCTCCAGCCTGCTTCTTGCCTACGTTGGCATTAAAGTCGCCCATTAGTATAGTGTATTTAGTTTTCAGTCTACCCACCGCCGATTCCACGTCTTCATAGGAGCTTTCGACTTCCTAGTCATCATGACTGGATGTAGGGGCGTAGACCTGTACAATCTTCATTTTGTACCTCTTATTAAGTTTCACAACAAGACCAGCCACCCTCTCGTTAATGCTATAGAATTCCTGCATGTTACCAGCTATATTCTTATTAACCAGGAATCCGACTCCTAGTTCTCTTCTATCCGCTAAGCCCCGGTAGCACAGCACGTGCCCGCTATTTAGCACTCGTATATGCTTCATTTGGCCTCCTAACTTCACTGAGCCCTATTATATGCCATTTACTGCCCTCTAATTCCTGCAATAGCACTGCTAGACTCGCCTCACTAGATAACGTTCTAGAGTTAAACGTTGCCAGGTTCATATTCCAATGGCGGCCTGTCCGGAGCCAGTGATTCTTAGCACCCTCTGCTGCGTCGCAGGTCTGACCGCCGCCGTGGTCAGCTGCTTCGCAGCTGCTGGGGACTGAGGGCCGGGGTTTGATTGTTGTGTTCATAGGAGGTTGTGGCCAAGTACTGCACCAGGGTGGCCAATCCTGCTCTGGTGAGGGAGTGCGTTACCGGTTCTGGTCACCGGGATCAGGCCACACTCCAGGCCTGTTTGTGCAATTTTTTTCAACACGCGGATTGTTTTTTTTTTAATCCGGTGGAAAATTGCCGGCACCGGGATTCGAATCACCGACCTCTTGCACGAGAGGCGGGTGTTCTACCTCTACGCCACCGCTGCACCTTTGACCACCTGGGTGCTCTTTAAGGTGCTCCCAATGCAGAGGTAGTCAAAATTAACCCGTGCTCCCAATGCACACCTTTTGCTAACCTCCCGGCCTTTCTCTGCATTCTTTCTCTTTCTCTCTCTGTCTCTCTCCCTCCCAGTGCACGGTACACTGATGTTCTTGCAATCGAAATGCGGCCACTGCGGCCGCGATTTGATCCCGCGTCCTCGCGTTTAGCGGCGCAAAATCAAAGTCACTGCGCCACCCCGGCGGATCATTCGCATAAGGGGACATTGCACTAGCGCTTAAAAAAGACAAGGACAGGAACATGAAAAAAGACACCGAACATGTTCCGATCCGTGTCCTTTTTTACGCGCTAGTGCGATGTCCCCTTATACGAATAACCACCAACTAGCCCAGCTTTCTGCCTTAAAGGGTCATTTGCATCGCTCATATTATAAATTAATCTTTAGGCTATACGAAGCTGTTTAATTTGTCTTGTAACAGATGACTGGTTACAAATTATACTGCGATTTGACGACTCGAACGCATTCCTTTACCGAAACCTCGTTTTCCCTAGACCTGGTGGTTTTCGCCCGAACAGCGCTAACATTTAAGTTTAGGCGCCTGGGGCCCGTCGACAGCCTTTTCAATACGATTGTAATTAAAGTTAGCAGCGCTCACTTTACTTCATTCCATGCTCTTCGTTCTGTCACTCGTCTTTGTCACCTGCTGCTCTGTCACTGCGGCATTCGATGCTCTCTTCTCGAAGTAGTCTCTGCTGTATACCTCTGGATACGAAAAAAAAAAAAAAGACATAAGATAGCGGCTGTCCGGCGAAGACGGCAAAGTAGCTCTCCCCGTCGAGATTCAGAACACACCTTATGATCAATGCAGTCGTCGCGTGTTGATCTATGTGTGTTTTACTGCAGGACGGCGTGGCATGGACGGCGTTGCCGTCGACATCTTTGGAACGCCAAAGCCCGAGAACAGAACGTCTTTGGTGTTTCGCGAGCTTGCGACGTCAATATTTCGGTCAGTTTATTATTTCTGGTTTCCAAAATTTGTGCCTGTAGCAACCAAGGTTACGTTTTTATATAATTTTGTTTTTGTTTCTTCTTTGCTTATTATCGTGCCCTTCGTTTTTTGACGCAGAGCTTAAACTTTCATGGTTATACCAACTTGTCATATGAGGAAAAAGAAACGCTCGAAATATTGGTCGCAGCCTAATGGTGTTATCCGAGTTGGAACACGCGCGGCAGATGATATTTTAAAGGATAGACTGGTTCCACGTCGCTCGCGCCCCGGGGGACCTTGCTGTCCTGTCGATGGCGCCCTGATTCGTGTTTACGCTGCATTTCCAGTTTGCCCTGAACCAGATTCGTAGTCTTTTAAGCAAACATTTACGGAAATGTTTGGATGCTCTCAGTATTAATTTTCCAAAAGCGTCTACAAAAAAAAAACGTTTTTTTTTTTTTTGGAGGCACTGTCATTTTCTGACTGCTAGGAACATGCATTTCATTTCTCGATACGAAAGCAATGCTTTCGACACGTGGCTAAAAAAATTCTTTAAGAAACGGCCCCTCTCACGACTCTTCATTCGACTCCCTATTGAGATCTCATGGAAAGAGCTTCAGTGTCTTTGATATAAAGCTAAAATTTTGCGTCTATTCGCTTCAACCAGCTGCACACATCAGTGCGTCCAATTTGATGGTTTGAGTGGCTGCAGGAATGCTCGTAAGACAGAAAGTTTGTTTTCACAGGCGCCTTGCTTTTATATAGAATGTACCACAGGTTTATTTTGTACACACTGCTCCTTTTTCCTTTGTCAGCAAGAAACATCGAATCAATAAAGGTAAGAGTCTGGAATGGAATAAGAATTTAGAAAGTTTGTGACATCAGTACGCGAACAAGTAGCTATTCAATGTCCATCACATAGCAAATATATATGATTTGTATACATCGGCTCTAGTCATGAAGAAAGTAAAAACAAAGATAATATAATTTGCCAAACATGAATCGTAACAGCTGTCATCAGAAATCGTGCAAGTAATAAACAAAAGGTTGACAAGAAAGGCTGACATACATGAACAACATTTGCATGCGCTTCGTGCACGTTCTGCTGTTTGCCCAATCTTTTGTGGTCATCAACAGAATGGAACGTTTAAGAAAGTAAGAAGACAGCCTCCTGGCATCATGCTCTCTTCGTAAACAAGGACTGGGGGTGTCGTGGCAAAAGTGCACAGTGGGAGCACTTACTCGGAAGGAAGCCAATGTACACATATGGCATATCAATCAATGGACAAGTGATATCGTATAGCAGAAGTCACATGTTCTTGAGAGTTGTGATTGACAGAGACCTGTTCTGGACTCCTCACGTGGAACACGTGAAAGAGCGACTGCTTGCTATTTGTCATATGTTCAACTTCCTTTCAGGAGATAACCGGAGGATGACACCAACATTCATGTTACAGCTGTACCGGGTGTTGTTTGTTGTATTCCTCCGGTGCAGCCTACCTGTCATATCCAACACCTGCAAAAATAACTTGCGTACGATTCAAAGCATTCTGGCCCAAGCTCTAAGGACATGTCTTGGAATAACACGCGGTGCATTAACGACTGAAACTAATGCCATTGTTCAGGATATATTCAACCGCGACGCACATCGCCGTCGATAAAATGCGTTCACATGTCAGGCACATTGCCCGCACGCCTACCCACCAGCTCGCCGCACTCAGCGTAGTAATACCCCGCACTTGACACAGTACAACTGTCAGTGCATATCGTGCCTCGCTTACATCGGCGTACGCACCTACGGCCAGGATGGTGTCCTCCATGGTGTTTCTACCGTCCTGAAGTACACCTCGGAACTCCACGACTTAAGAAAAATTGAGATCTACGACTGTCTGTACTAAAACATCTGAGCTTACTCCTGTTGTACGAGAGATACAGTAGCCACGTACACACCTATACTGACGGATGGACCACATCGAGCAGTTCTGGTGGCGTTGTGCTTATACCAAGGAGGTTTTAAAAAATCGGAGGAGTGGAAGCTCCCGTAGCCTCCTACCAGGAGAAGTGAAGCCACCACTTGCTCCTCCTTCACTTCTAAAATAAAGCCTTGCCGGGTGATGTTTGCTTACAGATTAAGTGCTTTGGTGCTGTAACTTTAATGCTAGGCTATTTACAAAATAAAAGCTGATTGTTCCCAATGAAAAATAGTGACTCCATCTGAGTAGTGATAAAGGTATCTCCAACAAAATATGCCAGGATGTAAAGATTTCATAACGCAAACCAGTAAATACAAAGATACACGCAGATAAGTTTCTGTGAGGTAAAGTAAGCCATGAGTAACTCCTGGGAAGTGCTAGAAAAGCGCTTCTTCACCATAAGCTAATGTTTTATCGTGTCGCTCCGTGCCCCTCCTAAGATGGTTGCGATGCGGTTTCAGTTTCGGGGCATCATTTCCACTGCAGCAATTTTTTTTTTAAAAACCTCCTTGGTTTATACCGGCAAGAGTATTAACAATGCTATCCAAGATATCACATGTCATGGCGTCTACGGCTGCAGACCTCCCGGCTTTGCGCAGTGCAATTCAATCTACTAACACAGAGAGTCCTGGCATATGGGCCATGCTTTCCGACTTGAGACCGGCTTTACACAGCATGCAGTCAATTTTCCGCCGCGGAGCTCACGAACAACGAACGTACCAAATTGTCAAACTTCACAGCGACGTCAAAAAAAGAAAAAGAAAAACGGGCGATGAAACTATTTTTCAGTGGCTACCTGGCCATTGCGAGATCAATGGAAATGCTCATGCAGACAAAGCTGTCCGAGAGCCACAATTAAAAAAAAAAGAAAGAAATACGCAGCGTTCCGAGAAACATGGCTGCGAGGGCACATTTATCTTTCTTGAGGGTGACTAGCATGTCTGAGCGCATTTGACTTGGTGGGGTCCTCCGCGCGCGTGCGCGAACTCACGGCGTCTTTATACCCCCCCCCCCACCCCCTCTCCTCTTTCTATCATTTTTTCTTCTATTCCGCCTTCCCGTCCCTCAGTATACGGTAGCCAAGCAAACGCGTTTCTGGTTAACAGCCCATCCTTCTCTCTTTCTTTGATCCTCCTCCTCCTCCTCCTCCCAAGAAAGTAACAAGAAAGGACACACTTCTTGACTGCCTGTTATTTCCTGGCTAAGAATTTACGGAAATGATCCTCAACGACTTGCTGTTGTGTTGCATTTTTTATTTTACTTCATTTTATGTTACTTTTATTGCACCTTCAAGACCAAAGAATTACAGAGGGGAATGGGTAAAAAACATACACAAGTAAATTACAAAGCAGCAAAAAATGGTTAGTTATTACAGCAAAATTGATTAGTTAATTGTATCCGGAAGTGATGATATCTGATAAGGCCGAACGAAACTATGTGTTGTCCTTGATTGCGACAACTGCACCGTGAAGGTTGTTCCATTCCTGAGAAGTCCTAGGAATAAATGATTCGTTACAGGTTCTGATGCGGAATTGGAAGATTCCAACTTTACGGCTATGATCAATGCGAGAGGAAATGTAGGTAGGAGATGATATAGGATTATCGCGCAGGTAGGAATTGTGGAAATATAGTTTATGAAATAAAGCAAGGCGAAAGCACTTACGCCGGGCTGAGAGAGGAACAAGTAGCAAAGATTTTTTTCATGGCAGTTACGCTTGATGTGCGGTTGTAATTGATATGAATGAAACGCGCGGCATTGTTTTGGATTAGTTCAAGCGATTGAATAAAGGTTTCGAGGTGCGAGTCCCAGATGGATGAGGCATACTCCATTTTGCTCCTAATAAGCGTTTTGTATAGGATTAATTTTAATGATGCAGGAGCAGAAGAAAAATTTCGGCGAAGATAACCTAGCATGCGGTTAGTATTGTTACCTTATCGACGTGCAACGACCGGGAAAGTTACGAGGTTATGTGGACGCCTAGGTATCTATAGGCGATCATGACCTTTAGTGCAGTATCATTTGTCTCAATTTGGGCCATTTTTCCGTACATGCAACATTTGCTTAAGAAAAAAAGAATCAAAGCCGCAACGCAGTGGCCGTCAGATCGATCTTTCGCTCCTGACATGGCCACAGCGAGATAGCCAATTAAAAGGTGCAAATAAATAAATAAATAAATAAATGAATAAATAAATAAATAAATAATTGGGCAATATATTACTCGTGTTAAAAGACGGCACCCAGTGAATATGTTGCTTAGTACACACCGTCTACGACGTCTATCGACCTGTGTTTGATTACACATACCAGAAGTTTGCAGACGTTCGCGCTGCCTCTGTGCGGTCGATGGACCAGCAATTAACGTCGAGGTCTCGGGAGTTCAGGCCAGCGAATGAAGCTCCCCGAGGGGCAAGAAGAGTAATGAAACAGATTGTTTAATTCCACTTCCTCTCGTTGTGGCCTCCGCCACCATTATGTGAGTAAAGCAGTTCACAGAACTGGAGCCGCTCTACGTCGTCGCATAAACGAGCGGGGTCAACGCGAACGCCGGCATGGAGCTGGCGAGGAGGGGCTTAGGGCGACATCCGTGTAGGTGTGCTGCCAAACGCTTGGTAACATTAATCATTATTTGTTGGAGGGCCCTGAATTTCACCCAAAGCGTGAAGCGCTACAAGATGTACTGAAGTGCAGAACGGCCGCCGGGCACTCGCTAGCGAGAGTGACAATTTGCTCCCGCGACGATACTGCATATTTGGGAGGAGGGCGTTCCAGCTTCTGCTCGGAAGTGCTCCGTGACTGGGAGCTGGAGAATGAATGGTAAGCCGGGTGAGTGAGAGAGCACGAAGAGGTGAGATCGATGGCATGCAGTCTATTGCTCCGAGTTTGACCTGTTCCCTGCCGTCAGTCTTGCGCGTATGTGTATTGACGCGTTCCAGGATCGGTACCGCACTCTAGTATAATGTTGTGGCGACGCAATTGCCGGCAGGTTTTGCAAAGTTTGGTCCGCCTGCAGTTATAGCAACACCGACCAAAACACCCGCTCACACCCGATTTCTCTCTCTCTCACACACACACGCACACAAACGCAAACACGCGTAAATTTAATTGTCGCCCAGCAATATGAGGAACATTACAGTAGAACTTCCCTACTGGGTCTTACATAATAGTGTGCATAAGCATTCTTTCCAGTCGCTCATCTTGCTCAGTAGCGCGCGAGCGGCGGTTGGCCGGCCAGTCAGCGCCTTCTAAACGCGCAAAGCGAGATCGGCAAGAGTAGCGCATGCGCACCAAGTTCACTCGAAGCCGTTATCCCCGGTGAGCCGGGGAGCTTGCACCGAGTTAATCGCGCCAGGAGCTGTGTCGGGCTGGTAGAAAGAGATTAGCACATGAGTAACATAGTAAACGACAGGAGTGGACCCTCAAGCCGTTTCGCGGTCGAGCTATGGAGATTCGCTGATTCCGCTAGCAGACAGAGCACACCATGAAAAATGTGGCTGCCGCTGCGGCCGTGGCTAGCAGCGTGACAGGCGGCACGACCCAACACGTGCGAAGCCCAGTGAAGGCCCGACGCTGGGCTCGCGGCTTCGTTCTTCAGTAAAATGTACCCGAGGGTCGTTGTTGGGTTCTTCTGCCAGCGTCTGACATCACTGCTTCGCCATCGTTTCATGGTAAGGTCGCGGGAATTCTTTTGCACGTTGTTAAAGACTTGTTCTCTTCGCACTTCGCTATGTCACGGCTAGCCGCATGAACGTGTGACAAAGGGGAGGGGGGGGGCGACATGGAGGCCCTCAAGCCATAACCAGCTGCTGCCTATTTGGAACGTTGAATTCATTTTGCATTCTTGTTTTTTTTTTCATGCGCAGCAATGAGTGTTGATGTCAGCGATAACAGCGACGCGGCAGCGTCTGAGCTGCGAGTCACGTTTGAAACAATGACGAAGTTAGAAAATAAAATAAAATGGTTCGTTAACAAATGCGGCCTATGTACACATGCCGTTCTGTGCAGATGGCTTTATGTTACGCGCAGCGGATTCTGAAAAAGTACGTTGCGCGAATATTGAAAAGGGTGGCTATTTCTAAAGCCGTACACGTGCAATATTTGTAGTATGGCAATAATGCGCGCTCCCTCAACCTCTGTAGCAGGCTGTTGCGCTCGAGCATCGCTAGTTGTTTTGCAACTGGCTGAAGATACGTGTTTTTATGTTTTAATTGTGTATGGAATCCTTACCGTAGAAAGTTCCTTGTTTCTTAACACTGCTTCCTTCCCCTTAGATCCCAAAAACATGCATTACACGAAGGAACGTAGCATCTCCATTCAAAAGCTTTGAAGGCTCCTGTACTGCTTACATGATGGAACGTAGCGTCTGCACTCAGTAGCTTCGAAGCCTCCAGTATTGCTTGCCTTCTCCCAGTCATTCTACGTATTCCAGGAATCTCTACTATTCCTTCCTCAAAATGCACTCTACAGCCAAAGGACATCATGCATATCCAAGGGCAAATTTTCAACTATCAGAAGACGATAGCAAGGCTTCGATAAGAGGAGGTGAGGACCCCCGAAACAGTCTAAATGGTTAATTGACCAAGATGCCAATATCTTGCAGCTGTTTTATGAGGGACACACTGAAATACATATTCGAGATGAGGATGTTGGTGCGTGCCCAATTATTTATGTAGCCATTTTATTTTGGCACGCAACTATCCACATAAGTTTCTTACCTTAATTCACCCTCCTTGACAGAAGTACGTAAAAAAGTGTGACATTTATTCCTTCTAAAACAATTCCATTTCGAGTAAATAAACTACTGTTGTGTTTGTGTAGTCTTTTTTTCATTCTCTGGATAGTTGCAACATGTCTTGTGTGTTTTGTTAGGCTTGTGTAAAGTTATTCCCATCAGGCCATTAATTTACAACTATTCACCATTACTTGCATTTCGCAGTTTCTTCTCGTTTTCATGTGTCTGCCACTTTTCCTACAATCTTGCTGCAATAATTTGTTGTCTGCTGTTTTCGTGTTCATCGCTGTCCAGCAAGTTCATTGATATTGAAGGAACATGGCACATTTATTTACGGTACTCCTTTTGGTGTGAGTTATTAGAAATATAATATCACAAACGGTAAGGTTCTACTTCCACACTAACAGTTGACAAGACAGTTGCGCTAGGTTACAGCTTGAAACATAACGAATATGAATTTAAATAAAACTAACCTAAAGTGACCTTACGCGAAGGTTGTTGATTCGGCCTCACTGAGGCGCGTATACAATGCTTTTCCATGCGTGCATATCGCGGTCGCAAAACTGTTTATCCCGTATGTCAAGTAGTATTTGGAGCAGCTTTCAAGCTGTTCAGATCAATTTCTGTAAGAACACAGAAATTATCGCTGTTGTTCTTGTTATTTATTAGCACTGTTGGTTTTGATCTAAAAACACCCTCCAATTGTTAGTCGACTGCGATTCTGGCATCGAGTGTGCGAGATATTAAAGTACAGTGTGTTCTTTAGCATTTTACCTTTCTTTGGTGGCCTTTAGGAACACTGTTAGCGGGTAAGTTGGGTCTCTGTCACGCGATACACCCTGTGCTGTATTCTTATAAATGCCCATAAGCCAGAGTTCATGCCCAAAACACTCCTCACCACACGGCAATGGGAGGCAGCGCCGTCCAGCTTCGACTCGACGGACCAGCTCAACCTAAAACCCCTTAAACTTCGTAAAGTACTGGCACGCTTTGGAGAATGCCGCCTCCTCCTCGCGCGCTCTGGCCGAGGCCGACGCCGCGTCGCTATTGTCTTAATAGCATCACGTGAGCCCTCGCGCCGTGCATCAGCGCCAGTTTTGATCGAGAAGTGTCTACGGAGTGGCGAGGAGCGCATGTTGGCGCCGTTGCTACGCTTGAGCAGTGCAGGCGGCGCCATGGTCGAAGAGGGAGCGTGAAAGAGAGGAGAAACGAGCAGGAGTGAAGGCGGAGGAGGATAGTGTCACTACTTTACGAAGTTAAAGGGGCTTTAGCTCAACCTGGTCAGCCGAGAGAGAGAGAAAGGGAAAGGAAAGACAGGGTGGTTAACCAGAGATTATCTCCGGTTGGCTACTCTGTACTGGGGGAGGGGCAAGGGGATGCGATAGGTGAGAGAGAGAAGGATGAAAATAAATAAAGAAAATAAAAAAACCTACACACACACGCACGTACACACGAACCGTTTCTGTGGGCACTGTCACGCAGCCCGCAAAGGCGTTCCTAGTGTTACGCCGTGTCACCGTACAATCCTACGTCAGACAGTGTATACAGTCACAATTTGTCAGAAAGTCCAGTGTCTTTTAAGTACCGCAGCAGCGTAGGCCAGTTTCCGAGGATCCTGTTTTCTGTCATTGGGCGCTTGTCCAGTTTGTCTAGGGTGGCTGAGAGAACTGCTCTTTGCGGGTTGAAACGAGAGCACTGACAAAGAAGCTGCGCGATTGTTTCATTGCACCCGCAGAAGTCACAAAGTGGGCTGTTGGCCATTCCAATAAGAAAACAGTACGCATTTTCAAATGCTACTCCAAGCCATAGACGGACGAGAAGGGTGCAGTCGCGTCGTGGAAGCTCGGGCGGAATACGGAGCTGGTCAGCCGAGCGAGAAGGGCAGTTAAAGCCGCTGGACTCCTGGACTGAGGAGACGTGCCACTGCAGCGCGGAAAAACTACCTACGGTCGCTTGCTTTTCTGTATCAAGTTTATTCTCTCTCTGTCTTAGCGGGTAAGTAACACGAAATGTTATCTGGCGAAGGAGAGATAAGGAGTTGCGATTTATTCCTGGCTCATTTTATGTTCGCGACATCACCTAGTACGCTTTCGCTACACTGCGCAGAATTGCTGCAGAACCTGCGTAAATGCCGTGTGGCGGTAAACATAGAAACAGACAGGTATATAGGAACACATACCGTGCCGATTCCAGACATGCTCTTGGGCCCTTGTATCGAATCATCGGACATTCACCTCACAGCAGTAGTGCAACATTCTGAACACTACGCTTTCACAAGCCGCGCGCGACGGTCCATTTCCGTAGGAAAGCCGTCTCTTCTGATAAGATTATTCTCCGAGCACTGCTCGGCGATTGCCACGAGGACCGGGAATGGCGTTGTTGCAATGAAGTGGGTGCCGACCTTAGCATCATTTAGAATGCATGGGGGGGTGCCTGAATGGCGCGTCGATGCACCGCTAAAGTTACTGAGCGAAGGAAGGCGAGTTTGGTCATGTCGGCAGTAATTCGTAGCTTGCCGAAAGTTGTGCGTACTTCGTTCAAGTCGACGCAGTCACGCCCGACAGCGACCGTGCGCAGGAGAAATGCAGCTCCGACGTTCTTATTTATCACACAAGCGTCGCCGACGCCGGCCGCGAAGGATACGAAGGAAATGAGGCGCCATTCCGAACGACGGCACACGCTTCATTGCTCGTCTGACTGTCACGCACCGAGTTTACCAAGTTCGAGCTTACGTATGTTCGTGCCTCTGATGTGTGTCGCAAACATGTCCACTAATATGCAGAGTATGCTCCTGTTCGACGTTTTCGCATCTCCGACACCCTTGCCCCCGAAGCGACCCCAAGTTGACTAAGCGAATCTCTATCGCGTAACTGTCGTATTTCTTCCGCCATTCGGTACACTCTGGGTTGTGGCGCTGTTGTTAACTCTGGATAGCTTCAGTTTAAGCAGCAAACAACACAGCGAGGCGGCAATAATCGGTACTTGCAATGTTGTTTCGTTTAATAGACATGTGAGAATAAAGGACACAAAGGGGGAGCATATGGTTATTATTTGTTGCTCTAAGCTATAAGCTTCGCATTGAAACCTGCAATGTGGCGTAACAACTGGAGGAGGTGGAGGAAGAAGAAGATCGAAATAGTTGGCCCGAAGGCAGTTGCTCTGATATCGAAAATCGCCAAGCCCAGTGGGTCTCGAACTGTTTTGTTCTCTGTTTGCTTTCTGTACCAGTATTACTGGGCCGCGGTGTGACATAGCTTAGTAGTGAGACCGTGCGAGCCAAATTGGGAAGCAAAATCACATTTTTGCCCTGTCGTGCTTTGGGCTCTAACGTTTCAGTCCCCGGGGGTGCCTCTTCCTGCTATTTACTTTCGTCGCTACTCCTGTATCTGTTTGGTTGTTGCCACTTCTGAGGCACGTGGTCTGGCGCGGCGCCCGTTTGCACTTCCAAGGCAAGGTTACATAATGTGACATACGCCCATAAAACCCACGAATGTGGAGTGCAGGTCGACCCCCCATGCAACGTATCTGAAACGTTCTACCCCCGCTGTTAACGGGACTGTAGCGTGGGTTTGGTGCCCGCCGGTGGCGCGTATGTGTTTCTCCTACATACTACCTTTCCCTTTTTCTTCAAAAGAGCAGACTGGTGGGTTAGTCGGTATCAGCGCTTAACTTTATATCAAATGAACCCGCATGTTCTTTGTGGGTTTCCAATTAAAGAAATTTTAATTCCCAAATGCTTTCCTTGGCTCTAATGACTACTGTGTGGTTCTGTAGTGGTTTTACCTAAGGCGCTGTTTCTTTGTAGCTAGATTGGGGAACTAACCAGCTTTCATTCCCATTTTTCGGCCGCGATGGCTCTTCTGAATATCACCAATGAAGAGACAACACGCAGAAGAACACAAAAGAAAAAATACTTCTTTAGGCTAGGTTTGCAGATTCCACGACCCCCAAAAAAGCGAAAATTTTTAAGAGCTCTATTTTGGGTTTTTGGGTCGTTGGTAAAGAAAGGGGAGAGGGTGGGCGAGTGGGTTCAAACGGGGTAGACAGTAGACGTGAAACACGGATGTCGAAACCACAGTGGGAATCCCGGTCCAACGCACGCTGACGTCAAAGATTAAGCCAGTCTGCTATAAAGACTGTTGGTTGTTTATGATTAAGAATGATTGGAGTCAGCTGAAATCAGGTGATAACTCTAGGAAGTAACGTTCGTATCCTTTCGCAAAAAAAAGACAGCAACAGAGAAAAAGAGAGAGAAATAAAGAAAGGAAGAGAGAAAGAGAGCACTCAAACTCATGAGAGTTCTGCAAATTATTTAATGTAACAGTCTAACCTGCAAAATTAAAATAAAGAATAGATTAAATTATGGAATTTAAAATTGCGAATGTACGGCTACGAGGGACGCAATCCCTTCTTGAGAAGTAGTGTACGGCGCGAAGTTGGGCTTGTTAGTTCAGCCACCATTTCGAAATAATAGACAATTTATTCCCAAATACCGGACCAAACCACACGAAGACAACCGGTAGACCATAGTGCCCGTGTTGTCTGGCCTTCTTGTGGTCCTGTAGCTAGCGCCGTTTTTTCAGAATGTTAATCACCTTGCAAATCCCTGCTTCAGTGTTTTCGTTGCCGCGTTGAAAAAAATCGTGTTTCGTTTTCTCTCTCTCTCTTTGTATCATAGAAAGCTCACAGTGTGGACAAAATCATTGATAAATATCGACATCCCGGTGGAAAGTAAAGCGATATAACAGTCATGGCGCGCTTCCACCAAGCGACTCTCTATAAACATAAGCTGTAATCAATACCTGCGTCATTTCCTCCCGCCTGGTGTCCAAGTGAGTGTCCTTATTTTCTTTTTTTTTAACAGTGCATTAGGTTTCCTTGCGTGGCTGGCACGCACGCGACGGGCTAGTCTGTGCTTGCGAGATTTTTTTTTTTCTTATACAGGGAGTTTCGTAACATCCCCCATTATTATGGACGTTGCCCTTACACACATGCAAAAACACCCGGCCGGCTTCAGCAGCATTCGACCTCGTCGCTGGACACGCAAGTCATCTCTGCTGCCGCCTAACTGATTGTTAATATTTAATCACTTGTAAATCTTTGTTAGCCGAGCACGCACGATGTTCGTTCCTGTTTTGACACGATATCCGCCAAGCCTTTTGTGCCTGTCGCTGTCACTATGGTGCCTCGGCTTAAGATCTTTCAAGTCCTGAACTCGAGAAAAGAAGTTGCTGTTTAAATTGCATTCTAAGCCACATTAATGCTAACGCGGTTACTCGATCAATTCTTGTTTTACTAATTCATGCGAACTCCTTGCTTGCAACATACGATTAAAGGATGCAGTAAACTGACAAAGCGGTTTAAATTAGTGTAGTTTTACGAGTATACATGTTCATAGTGATGCGGAAAGTTTGGTAAGCGTCGATAACCCTGCTATGTAGGTACGTGCTAGCTCATTCCGATCGGAGCTCACAGACAGGGTTTCAACATCAAAGTACGACAGCATGTGCGTAACGGTAAACGTGTTTATGTTTCTTCAAAGACGGTGACCACGCAACTAGCGCTAACTAGACGATAGAACAAAAGAGAGAGATTAAGAGAGAGAGAAAATGATAAATGAAAGGAAGGGAGGTTAACCAGGACTGAGGCCGATTGGCTACACGATGGAACAAAAAGAAAAAAAGAAGGAAAAGAAAGAAACATATGGTATGCAAGATTTTGATAGTGTCGATGCCTACTTTCGTGTCTTTGCATAGGCAGGAAGTGGTAAGCTTAATTAGAGTCCAACAGGCGAGGTTGGAAGCAGCAGGTTTCCCAGTACTCCATTTCACTCAAGGGGAAATTTTAAAAGTAAGAAAAAGAATATGAACAAACATGATAGGTTGGCATGCGCGAGTGCTTACAAGTGAGAAAAAAAAAGATTTTACGAATAACTAAGAAACAAAGAAGGTACCACAAGCGCGAGGTATTGTCCATGGCCATGTCCCTAGTACTTTGAGCAGATATCCGTATTCGTTGCCGGAGCGGATCCATCAAGCCACATTTTCAAAACATTTAAGTCACAAAGGATGCCTTTCATCGGGTTTCACATCGGCGGCAATACCTGCGTCACTGGTGTGGTGCCTACGACGACCGCAAGGACGCTTAACGGTTTCTAGAGAGAGAGAGAAAGCAAGGACAGGAAAGGCAGGGAGGTCAACCAGAAGAGCATCCGGTTTGCTACCCTACACTGAGGGTGGGGGAAAGGGGAATAGAAAGAGGAAAAGGGGAGAAAGTTAGCAGTGAGTGCGTGTGTGCGGGACACTATGCACAAGGACACTATAAAGGGTCTCTTAAGCCGGTGCACTTCAAGTATTGTACTAATGCACGATTTGCTTTTCGTGCCAGTGACGGGTGTGGCCACGGTCCGAGTATCTTTGACTCGGTGAACGGTCTTAAGTCCAGTCGGTGTAAAGTTTCTCGCAGAGAGAGGCGTTGTACATCGTAGCGGGGGCAGGTACACAATAGGTGCTCGATGGTCTCCTCGCACCCACAGGAATCGCACATCGGGCTCTCGGCCATTCCCAAACGATAGGAGTATGAGTTCGTGAACGCTACTCCCAGCAACAAGCGGTACAGCAAGGTTGCTTCGCCACGGGAAAGGCTAGACGGCAGTTGTAGCCGTAGCGTAGGGTCCAGTTATATAATCGGCAATTGAAGGCACTTGAACTCCAGAGATCTTGCGACTTTTTGCGTGCATGTAGGCGAAGTTCCCTGGCAGCGTCCGATCTCGCCAAAGGTATTGAGTGCGTCTGGGTATCTTCGTGGGCAGACCGGGCAGCCTTGTCAGCTAGGTTGTTGCCGACGATGATTGCGAAGAACGCCGGTAATTTACAAACAGTGACGTTAGAACAGATGATGCCTTTATTTAACCAAGCGCACAGCGAAAGAACGCACATTTACCCCAATGAATTGGTCTCCGCCACCAGCTCTACAAGTGTTGTCACCTTGGCCCTTCTAGTAACAACCAAGTTCAAAGTGTCTTATGACTTCGTCTATGGCCACAGAACTTTACAACCTACTTACAACGCTCAAGCGCAACCTCGAAAGGGGGTAGTTTCTGTAACTCCAAGGCAGCCTTTCATAGTTTGGAAACATCCTAACGACGCAGTACTCGTGAGTAATTGGTAATTCAGATAAGAGAAGCTCTATATAAAGCCCGCTTCAATGGACATTGTCCATCACTGGCTGCCGAGTCACTGTGGCCCGTTTGGTAACGACCTTGCTGATGATGACAACTGGTTAGTTCTTAAGGGAACCTACACAGCTCCTATGTCCTTGTGCAGAAAATACGCGGCGAGCATCTTCGTTTGCTTGTTCAATAGTGTACGCTACAGCGAGGTGAACACGCAGACAGAATGTTTCTACACTTCGGAACAGCCTGACATCTATACAGAATTCTAGCACAGGGCATACCATAGCTGAAGGAAAACGGTGCCACTGATTATATTTTTCGAGAGAGTTTGCATAAGATGTTCCTAATGTCCTCACTAAATCATCAAATAAGGCATTCTTTTCTCTCCTGGCGTGCAACTTTTGCCGTTATGTTCGCGCTTTCATGTCTATACAGGGGAACGAAGAGTGGACAGCCCTTGAAAGCAAATTTGATGACATGTTCCGGCAACATGCGCAAGCTCGGGAATTTTCACAATGGTTTTACTGCGCACATTTCATATCAGCTCAAGTGCACCTTGTAAGTTTGTGCATACATCATTATATGAGGCGCGCGGTTGAAAGAGAGAAAGCAAGGAGAGGAAATGCAGGGAGGTCAACCAGACGAGCGTCCGGTTTGCTACCCTACACTGTGGGTAAGGGAAAGGGGGACTAGAAAGATGAAAAGAGGGAGAGAATGAGCACTGAGTGAACGTGGGAAGATGTACTAGGGCGCTGTAAGCGGTCTCTCAAGCCAGTGCACTTCAAGCACTGTACTAGTGCACGAATCGCCTTTTGTGTCAGTGACGGATGTGACCACGGCTCGAGTATCTTTGACTCAGAAAATGGTGTCAAGTGCAGTCGGTATAAAGTTGTACAAAGGGAGAGGCATTGTACGTCGTAGCAAGGAAAGACACACAATAAGTGTTCGTTGGTTTCTTCGCACCTACAGCAGTCGCACATCGGGATCTCGGTCATTCTCATATACGATAAGAGTAAGCGTTCGGGAACGCCACTCCCACCCACAAGTGGTGTAAGGTTGTTTCGCCACGTGAAAGGCTAGATGGAAGTTCTAGCCATAACAAGGGGTCCAGCTTATTCAATCGGCTATTGAAGGTACTTGAAGAACTCCAGAAAACTTGTGACTTTCTGAGTGCGAGCAGACGAAGTTCCCTGGTAGCGTCCGTCCTCGCCAAACGTATTGGACGCGTCTAGGTGTCTTCGTGGGAAAACCGAACAGGCCTGCCAGCAAAACTGTTACCGACGATGCCGCAATGAGCAGGAATCCACTGAAAGATTATGTTGTGTCCTGTTTCTAGACCATGGGGTGGTGAATTACCCCAATGCCGGATATCATCTGCTGGCATGTTGTATAATGTAAGGCAGACTTGATACTGTGAATAACTGTCTTATAGTCACAATATGTGACCCTTTTCTGTGCCACGTTTTCAGTGACGTAGTTCATAGTGACGTGGAGGGCTGTAAGTTCGAAGATCTGCCGCCGTAGATATAGTCTTGTGTTAAAGTTTCAATTTAACTGCAATCTGTTTAGCTGAAACGATGAAAACAGCAGTCATGCTGGCAGGTGAGGTCGAACCATCGGTATGAGGTCATGAGGTCATGATATGTCTGGTGCAGTAAAATGTTGCAGTTTTGTCCGAAAGGCGAACTGCAATGTCGCGATAGGAAATTAGTACACAGCTATATGAAGTAATGATAGTATGTTTATCGGCAGTATAAGCTTGTAAACACGCGCATACTAACTAAATTAACAAGCATGTTGCCATGCGCACACAAGCAAACATGAATACATTTCACTCGATGACCACGCACACTGGTTGTCAAAACGCTGACGTGACGTAGCGCGGCAGCAGCAGCGAGCGAATTGACCTTCGTGCTGCCTGTCACTTCAACGCGAACTAAGCGCCGAAAATACAGCGTACAGGAAGCTATGAGCCCTCGGTGTACGTAGACTGTGTACTCTCGCAGATCACTTTCAAGATAGAGTCTGTGCCATACGCAGCAGCCGCCGAAGTATAACGTCCCCCCCCTCCTTCATCCCCCCTCGGTGACACTTGCGCGCGACGGAAGACGGCGCGCTTCGTCCCCGCTTTCCTCTCTTGCACGCTCGAGATTGAGCAGCCATCGCCGGCTCAGCCTCGTGCGCTTTCAATCGCACATACCGCATATAGCGCGCGGCGACGATGTTATTGCCCTTGGACTTTATGAGGAATATCACGGTGACGCCGGCGCCGACGGCAACGACGACGACGGCAGAAATGCGCCTGGAGCTTTCATATAATTGCTGTCGCAGTAACACTAGCGTGTCACTTGCTTCAGAGCCGCCGACGGATGACTGACCTTCTTTATGCTTCCGGGAATATCAAGGTTGACTTGAGGCTGTCGCAGGCACCACAGAGACGAAGGCTTCGTCACCGGGCAATAAGATACGACGGTATTCGCTCTTGATGAGCGCTACGAACTTACGAACAAGTGGCTTGAAGTGGTTCACTTGGTGAAAGAAAGCTTCTCTCTTCCAGAGATGGTTGTGCTTGTGCTATAGTGTTTGTATACCTACAGGCGGGTTTAGTCTCGCAATCAGTGCCGGCTATTTCTTACTCCCGAAATAGTACACAGTTCAGTGGTCCTTGGTGTAATAGAACGGCAAAGATCAAACATGCATCAATCTTTTAATGCCAGAAAAATAAAACCCCTCGCTGAACGATCATGGGCGCAAGAGCCGTAAGTGTACATTTTTTTTTACTACATGATTGTTGTACAGTCAATATATTACTAATTGTATTGCGACGATTGATTAAACTTTCCTGAAGCCTTTTCCTTTTTTAATCTATTTTCCTTAATGCTCACAAGGACCAAGTAATTTCGTAGTTCGGAATATGGGAACACTATTTTGTGAGTGTGTGTACAAATTATAACGATCTGTTCCTGCCCGGACAACTGAAAATTCCGATTACAGCCACTTGTCAATAGCAATACCTCTGAAAACGCGTACGACAGTTATACTGAGTCAACATTCAAAAAGGCACCGCAAAGCCTTCCTCCCCCTCAGCACAGACAAAAGCGGTTCTAGTGCTCCTGCGATGACCAGTATTCTTGACGTCACCGACGCTAAAGTGGTTAATAACAATGAATTCTAGCCAGTCATGCAACTGTACGTACAATTAGCGAAGGCTGCCAGTCAATGGCAAGGAGCACTAACGAGCTCTGAGAATTCGGCCCCAATTTACTAGAGGTGGGTTTACGCCATGCAGTAGGGCTCCTATTCACAAAAGCCACTTCAGATAGAGTTGTTCGCGAGAGAAACCTTGAGCTAATCCTGATGCTGGGCATAACATTAGCGAAGGCGCCCGGCCAATGGAAAAGCACAGTATTGAAGCTTAGGCTTTGTGAATTGGCCCACCTTAGTTTAAACTAAATGAATGCTTGCGTAAGTGAGTCTATTGAGTGTTGCAGAGCTTGTGAAGCAGCTACTAGATCAAATATATTCATTTTCGTTTGTCTTCTATATACCAATCCTTCCTCCTTTCTCTGAACGGTCCAACGTTCTCCGTTGAAAATGCCGGTCTCGCTTCTTTACTTGCGTGTAGGAACCATACTGCTGTTATTTGATTCCCTTCGTTTGTGAACACTAGCATAGGGGCGTGCCACAACTTTTTCACGTAATCTGATAACGTCGCCAACATTCCATCGCGCGACGCAAAACAACTGGTGCGTCACGTGCAAGTTTTCACAATAATCCATGCAGGTTCAATTCGTTGTAAACATCGATAAGCGCGTTACGTGTTCCCCAAGTGGCACGAAGTGCCTCAACTCCATCGTATCGCGTTGCCCACATCTTAAGGGCTCAAGGTTCGAATTGACGAAGTGTGTAAGAAAAAAAAAAAAGTTGTAATAAAATCTCGACGGCCTTTATTCCAGCCTAAAATGTGCCCCGGCTGGCTTGAGTTTCTGAAGAACTTTTTTTTTTCTCAACTCTCTAGTTTCATTGAGAGGAGAAAGTCGAGAACGTTTCGCTACACCTCGTTCGCTTCTTCGCTAGTATTTCTACGCCGCGTATTTATTATCTTAGCTTTCGCGATGCTCGCGTGACAGAATGCGGTGCTCTCTTCTTTCCAGCCTCTCTGTCCTTCTCTTCAGTCATTCAGACCAGCGAATGGGTGAGGTGGAAGGAGAAGAAAAAGTGCAGGTCCCGTGCGTTAGACTGAACCGACAGGAACAATTTTCTCCGGCTCCGTTTTGCGGACTGCTCCTTTTGACAAAGGGAACGCGCCCTCTGAAAAGGCGTCCCTTTGATTTCTTATGAAGCCACGAGGCCTTTCTTTGCGGCGCAGCTTCGGGAGTCCCGCGTAAAACCTGAAAGCCTGCAAATGTTTACGCCCGAGAGCTCATAGGGTTCGGGAAATGCGCGTGAAAGCCTCGAGAATCCTTGCTTTACTCGCTTTGTTTTTGTTTTTTGCTGATTTTATTTTTTTTTCGATTCAGGCTTGGTCCTCGTGCGGCTGCGCCTTTGTATCTGGCCATTTACACGTTTTATTCTGAATGCAGCGGCAGCTGTCGATCGGAAAACGGGCAGCTGTTCCGAGCAACTGAAGCCGTTCTGCCACCCGCTCGTCCGGGTTCATTAAAAAGGCAAGGTGGTGTTGTGACGGTTAAGGGCGGCGCGAACGACGCAAGCGGGGCGGATCAAAGAATACAGGCGCGATCGCTGAAGAGGTGCGCGCACATGTGATCTCGTGCTGTCACGGGAGGATGCGCATCGTTATCACAAAGCGTGTGAGGCAACGCGAATCGCAAGGGGATTTGTGACGGGTTAATACGGACCAAGTCGGGACTCGCGGCAGCTATTTCGCCACCGACTTCTTCCCAAACAATAAGTTATTGCGTTACAAAAGGGTGATCAAACGAGGAGATATTAAAAACGCCAGGGGCAATAAAGCGCCTTTCGCAAACACGCTTCGATATAAAAGTTTATGTAAAGAGACGGCAACAAAATGGCACGTTTTGAAAATTCAGCGATTGTAGACACAAGTCATCAATCAAATCAATCCAGTTGCTGCCGTAAAAGAGAAATGTAATAAAAAATGTAAAAGGGCAGCTTTACAGTAGAAATGTTCGCCCAATAATCGAGTATACTTGCATGGCTATAACCATTCATCTTACAAATAAATTTGAACGCACTCGAAACCAGGCTGTCAGATTTGTTTCTGGTAATCACAACTTCCACAGCAGCATTACATTATTAAGGAAATCCTTGGCTGGCAAACACTAGTGGAACACTGTTCAGCAGTGAAATTACGTAATTTTTCCAAATTTAGTCTGCATGGTTTCACAGAAATAAACAAGAACTTGTACATTTTTTGGGGACCATTTTATCTCTATGCGATGTGATCACAGGCAAAAGTTTTTTTTTTAAATGCGCTGTCGTACTGGTGTCTCCCGCAATTCCCTTTTCCCGCAGATTTCTACGCACTTGTATAGGCTTCCTAAGAGCATTGTTCAATGTTGCGCTTCATGCTATAAAACATTTCCTCTTTCTGTGATGCAAATGTGCATTTGAGCCTGTTATCGCGATGACATTTGTGATGTAGCGTTTGTGCTTTGCTATATGCTTTCTAATTTGGAACCAGCTCATCTTTTGCATGTTTTTTTTTCTCTACAACGCCCCCCCCCTCCCCTGCAATAATGCACTTGTGGCGCTGCAGATACTTGTAGAAATTAAAATAAAAAAATGGAATTTCTCAGGAAAGTAAGGAGACATCTGATTTCCGAGAAATGCATAAAAATATTCCAATGAGACAACTCAATAGCGCAGCTGTGATACGCAGGCTACATCACTTATAACCACCTTTCCTCGATCGTCTCTTTTGTAGCGCGCTCCTCGTTTGCGTAACAAAGAAGCACGTTCTTTAGCTACTAACCTGCTTGGCTTAATAAAATGCTCTTCAATAATCTTCATACGCGGCTGAATCTTGTGTTCAGACAGCTCGTGCTCGAGTCAATTAACTTTCTGCGGCCAAAGTAGGCCAACAAATGAGCGTACACACAACCGCAGTGGGACTTAACAACTGCATATCGGTGGGCATTTCAGATTCTTTCCGTTACAAATGAAACTTCTAGTTTAAGTCACGCATTCATAACAGTCTCTGCATCGGCACAGAAACACAGCCATATGTCAAACATCACTACGCAAGTATATCGGCTGCTCAGGCAGTCCGGACTGCCAGGAACCGCGCTCTGCCTGAGTTTGTGCCTCACCTGTGTCGCGTGCCATATCGTGCTATACGGGGTGATCATTTTTTAAACTTATTTTTAAAACCTGTCTCTTGCAGATAACGTAGCTCTAGTCCTTGAGGTGGATTCTTCAGAGAGCCGGAGGTTACTTGCAGGAGAAATCGAAACACACTCAACTAATCAAAAAGAAATCACTAAGTAAGTTCTTACTTAATTACGTTGCGGCCCTAATCTCAATTTACGAAATTTAGCTGGTGAGTTTGTAAGGTGCGTTCACTTGGAATTAATTTCCAGAATGACACCAGTTTGGAGATATGCGCCCTCGAATTCGCCGTAAGAATGGTCTTTTGTTCCACCTACTTTTTTAACAGAACTCTCTTTATGCATTGAAGCTCAAAAGTAACTGGAACGCCCATGTATTTCGTCTTTCCAACTCACCAGTAACAATTCGTAAATTGCAGCATGGGCCCAATGCAATTAATTAAAATGTCAATTAGTTAATTTTTGTTAATTAGTTTAATATGTGTGTTGCTTCCTCGTGCTAGTAATATCTGCCTATTTGAATGATCCAGCTCAAGAACAAGGCTTATGCTATCTGCCACAGACGATATTTAAAAATTCTGTAGAGAAAGAGAGAGAGAGAGATGAGAGAAAGGCAGGGATGTTAACCAGAGTTAAAGCCTCCGGTTTGCTACCCTGCACTAAGGGAAGGGAAAGGGGAAGTAAAGACGGAAAGAAGAGCGGGGACAAAGTTATGCAGATCCCACGCACTGTGGGAATCGATGTAAGCGAATCTTTCCGTGCTGGATGCCTTGATTGAGAAAAATTAGCGGTGATGTTGACGGCGAATGTTTAATTTCTTCAACGTTTAGTGTAAGACTAGAGCGGTGAGTTTATGTTAAACGTTACCTTACGTGCACCACTGCTGTTTGTCTGCGTAGTGCACAGAACACACAGGTAGACGTGTTTGCTTGAGGCGTTGTTGTGCGCCATATTTTATAACCTTCTGAGGATTCTTCAGAGAGTCGGACATTACTTGCAGGAGAAATCCAAACACACTCAACTAATTAAAAAGAAATCACTAAGTAAGTTCTTACTTAATTACGTTGCGGCCCTTATCTCAATTTACGAAGTTTAGCCGGTGAGCGTTGTCATTGCATCACATGGAACATCGCATTGTGGCATAAGTATTAAACTTGAATTGGATTATGGGGCTGTACGTGCCAAAACCACACTCGTATTAGGAGGCACAGCATAGTGGCGAACTCCGGATTAATTTTGACACCGTGATGTCCTTTAACGGTTCCCAAAATTTAAGTGCACGCGCGTTTTCTATTTAGCCCCGTAGAAATGCGCCTAATGCGGCGGGCACAGAAGTGTTGATTTGATGGTCGACCGCTTCCGTAGTGTCTCCTGGACCCTGCGGTGCGCTCTGCTTGTGCTCGCCCTGCGTAAGTTGCCCATTGGACATACATGGCGTTTATTGTTCAGAAATAGTAGCAACGTACTGTACCGTACCTTGAAATTAACCGTGAAACTTCAATGTGATCACCATGTAGAAAAGAAAGACAATCGCTGGCAAGTATATTGCAACTAGGTCAATGAACCTTCGCCCAAAGTGTTTATCTCGAGACACTGGTAAAAAGTCGGACGTGGTCACCGAGCTCTGAGGACCGAAAAAAAATTTAATTATGGAGTTTAACGTACCAAAACCACTTTCTGATTATGAGGCACGCCGTAGTGGAGGACTCCAGAAATTTCGACCACCTGGGGTTCTTTAACGCGCACCTAAATCTAAGTACACGGGTGTTTTCGCATTTCGACCCCATCGAAATGCGGCCGCCGTGGCCGGGATTCGATGCCGCGACCCCGTGCTCAGCAGCCCAACACCATAGCCACTGAGCAACCACGGCGGGTCTCTAAGGACCGGGTTCCTGTATAAAGTTGGACGGGATGTAATGCTCTAAGAAACACTTTCGCTCTACGCGTACTGCGAAGCCTTCGTTTTCATTTCCATCGTCAACACATTTACTATCATTTTATTCCTCCTTCGTCTTTACAAATGTTAAGTAGGCGGTCGGTACTTTGCGATTCAAGCTAACCTTGTCCCTTTTTTTTCTTTTCATAAAAAAACCTCTCTCTCTCTATCTCGGCGTCGCATTTTCATCGTTCTTTATTTCGCCGTCCGCAGTTCGCGCCATCCGCGCTCACAATCACGAATAATTACGGCGCAATGGGTTTCGTCTGTCCCGGATCTCATTTCGTTTGTGCTTTCTAAGCGCCAGTGAATACGGCAATATACGACAATGAGATACTTCTTTTTGTCCAAAGGTCCCAATAGCTTTTCTAGCGTGCTTTATTTTACGAAGAGCCAATAAAAATGGAAGGCGCCTTATCTCAAAGAACGCCCCATCTACTGAATGCCCGTCAGATTTTTCTCGGGTTATATTGTTTCAGTCAGCGTCGTGGAGCTTTTGAAGAGCGTATACCGCGCGACGGATACCACGGGCCCAGCGCAAACTGCTAACGTGTAACTGGGCGCGTACTAACGCAGCAAAAAGATATGCATTTAACAGCAGTCGCTTTGTCCTTTGTATTACGAACGTTCGAGCAAGCTCTGCGGCACAGTCCGAGGTTGCGGCGGAGCATATCTTGGCGTAGCCGGAATGCCGGCGGCTTTCCTTCCAAGGTCTCGCGCGAGGGGTAGGAGTCGAACGCGACCGGTCAAGCACGATTTTAAAGAGGAGCGAGAGAACGAGCAAGAGTCGGCGCCAGGGCCGCGTAGAGCTGTAACACTGCCCCTGCGAGTGTCACTGGCTTGATCGAGCGTCCCAGCCACGACGAAGCGGTGATTAGACGGGCGGAAGAAAGAGAACGCAAGAGGCAGTAAATTTAATAGCCCGTTAGTCAGAGAGCCCATGGCGCTCGGGCGGCTATTAAGGCACAAGCGGCTTCCGCGCTACTTCGGAACAGTTTGGAAGAAGGGGCGCGGTGAGAGAGCATTAAGATTCTCTCCGCCGACGGCTCGCGCAGTGCACCGTTTTACGCCTCGAAGCACATTCACTCGAAACACGTCGGGAAAGATTAATCGCTCTTCCGTGCTCCTTTGTTGTGTGTATATATATATTCGTTGTGTCCTTTTTTGTTTTGTTTTTCTTCCGGGTAAATTGAAAAAGAAGAGAAGCAGTCACAAGCGAAGGTGAGGGACGGTTCCAGCTTTGTTCCTCGTGGGAGCCCGCTACCTTTCGCCGCACCAAGCGCTCCACGAAGGTCGCCGACCGACGCTCAACGACCGACGTGGAAGGGCAACGAATGAATGCGCGCGAACTCGTTGCCGCCTCATTGGTTGCACCATGACTTCACTCAAGTCGTTCTCGCTATAATGGATTGAACAAAACGTCCCTATCGGTGACGGCCGATCGCCTATGAGGGGAAACGTTGTCATTCACCCTATTTTCGCGAGATGGTGCGGAAAGTCCGCGCGCTTGAAGGCGAGTCTGACGGATTCCCTGTTCTGCAAGTGACGAGCTTTCAATTTCTGTACATTACTTTGGACCCCAGGATACCATGACTCCGTGCAGTGGACCCCATTGCGCGCTTATCGTCACAGATATTCCATGTGCTTCAGCGCGTCGCTGGCACACGCTGGCGTAACAAACCGACGTCCATGCTATACGGTTACATTCAATACTCGTTATCAATCGGATAGTATATTAGCTTTCTCTAGTCTTGCCATCGGATAACCAGCACTAGCGCCTTCAAGCAATACACAGGAAAAGCTTTCGATTATATAGGTTGATCATTTTTAATTTCCATGGAATTTTTAAATAAAGCTTGTTGCAGCTAACGCAACTCTAGTCCTTGAGCTGGATCAAAGAGGCGGACATTACTTACACGTATAAATTGAAACACATATTCCACTGACTAAGGAGAAAGTCACTAATAATCTTTTAAAGTAATTACTTTACGGCACATATTGCAATTTACGAATTGTGGCCGGTGAGTTTGCAAGGCGTATCCACTCGTAGGGAATTTCAAGAACGACACCAGCTTGGAGGGAGGAGGAAAGAGAAAAGCAGAAGGCAGGGAGGCTAACCAGAATAACGTCCGGTTGGCTACCCTACACCGGGGGAATGGGAAAGAGGAAATCAAAGATCCCAAGGAGAGAGAGGAGAGAAGGAAATTGCGGTGAGTTCGCTGACGCGTGTGATATTACAGAAATTGCATTAATAGTCACAGATGGTCGCACAAGCCCGTTGTCCTTAAGAAGGACGACGCGCGATGGGGGCGGTGTTCCAGCAGCACCTGCACAGAAAGCGACGGATTGTCCAGTTTTTGGAAAGCTTAGGCAAGTTCTTGTCTCTCTGGGGTGTATCGTGGTCAGTGGCACAGCAGCTGGTCGATGTTTTCTTCGGTGCCACAGACCTCGCATGTTGCACTGTCAGTCACTCCAATTAATGTAGAGTATGCCTTTGTGAATGAAACTCCTAAACAAAGGCGACAGAGAAGCGTAGCTTCACGTCGAGGAAGTCCGAGTAGAGGTCGCAGTTCCAGGGAGGGGTTCAGTCGATGCAGTCGTGTAATTCGTAAGTTTGACGAGTTCCACTCGGTCAGTGTGAGACTGCGTGTTAGCTGTCGAAGCTGCCTTGCGGCGTCTGTCCTCGAAAGCGCGATTAGAACGCTGTGCTCTTCTTGATGTGCTGTGCGAGCAGCGTCATCGGCGGAATCATTGCCACTGATTACAGTGGCCAGGTACCCATAGAAAAACGACCTCGTGACCTTTTTGTTGGACGTGATGGTAAAGTTTCGCGATTTCGTATGTCACTTGGTCATGACATCCGTGTCGGAGAACTGATTGTGTGCACTGTAATGCCGGTTTTGAATCACAGAACACAGCCCATTTTCTAGGTCTTTCAGAATCAATGAATTCCAGTGCTCGACGCAGGGCCGTTAGTTCTGCCGCCATTGAGGTCGCGACATGCGATGTCTTGAACGGCAGTGTCACTCCTCGCGTTGTTATAACCACGGCACCACCAGAACTGCACGACGTAGTTGATCCATCGGTATATATGTGCACGTGGTTGCTGTACTTTTCATGCAGAAGAAGTAAGCTCAGTTGTTTTAGAACATGGGCCGGTAGATCTGTCTTCTTCTGTAGTCCTGGAATCATTGTATGTACTTGTGGACGGCTCAAACACCACGGAGGAAACGCTGGTACGGCCGCAGGTGCGTACCCTGAAGTAAACGACGCACGATGTGCACTGACAGTACCGCTAAATGTCGAGCAGGGCTTTTCAGCAGTGAGGCTCGCCAAGTGGTGGAAACGGGTCCTAGCATAATGCCTGAGATGCACACGCATTTACTCAACGGTAATGTGCGTCGTGATTGGGTAATCCTGCGTAAGGGCAATGGTTTCAGCCGTTGATGCGTGGTAAGCCAAGACATATCTTAAGGTCTTGGGCTTGAATACTCTGAATCGTACGCAGGTTAGTCTTGCAGGTGTTGGATATTGCAGGCAGGCTGTAGCGCAGGAATCCAACGAACAACACCATGTACAGCTGTAACATAGCGTGTATAGATACTCCCCAACTTTTTCCTGCAAGGAACCTGAACAGGTGACAGATAGCAGTTAGCCTCTTTTTCATGTAATTCACGTGCGGAGTCCAAGATAGGCCTCTGTCAATTACGACTCCCAAGAACCTGTGACTTCTGCTGTATGGTATAAGTTGTCCGTTAATTGATATGCCGTAAGCAGACATTGGCTTCGTCGTGAATTCCACCATTGCGCACTTTCCGCATGAAATTTCAAGACCTTGTTGACGAAGGTAGCAAGATGTAATTGTGACTGCCTTCTGAAGCCGAGTGCGAAGCTGAAGTCGTGTCACACCTGATGCCCAAATGCACATGTCGTCCGCATGGATGGAAAGTCGTACGGTATATGGCAGGTTGTCAGCTAATCCATTGAGGGTGAGATTGAAAAGAGTCGGGCTAAGCACTCCGCCTTGAGGGACTCCTCGGCTACCGTAATGCTCGGATGTCGGGCCATTTTCTGTGTGCACGTAGAATGGTCTCCTATTTCAGTAGTACCAAGTCTGACGGCTTCTAACGTGCATGGCTTCGTGGATGACATTATCATAAGCCCCTTTAACGTCTAGATACAGAGCAGCAGATAGTCGCTTACAGGCCTTTTGGTGTTGCACAAATGTTATCAAGTCAACAACGTTGTCTGTTAACGAACGGCCACGTCTACATCCGGCCATAGCATACCGGTAGATTTCATAGTACTCTAAGTACCATTCCAGACGTGTTAAAATCATTCTTTCCATTGTTTTTCCGACAAAGTTTGGAGATATGCGGCATCAAACTTGCCCTAAAAATACACTGTTATTCCACGTAATTTTTTAACACAACTTTTTTTTATGTATTTAACGACAGAAGTCACTGGAACTCCCATGTATTTCGTTCCACACTTTGGGGAATAATATCTCAAAACTGGTGTCATTCTGGAAATTAATTTCAAGTGGATACGTCTTGCACGCTGACCGACTAGAATTCGTAATAGGAATATGTGCCGTAAAGTAATTAATTGAGAAAGTAATTATATAATTTTTGTTTAATTATGTGAATATGTGTTTCAATTTCTCGTGCTGGTAATGTCCACCTCTTCGAATAATCAAGCCCAAGGACAAGAAATACGCTAGCTGCTACAGTCGCTCTTTAAATATTCCGTGCAACTTAATAAGGATCACCCCGTATATGAAAGCCCCTCAACCAGCTTCCAACTAAAAGTGGTTGTGCTGAGCTGAATCATGCCCCATCCAGCTCCAGCCATCTCAGGATCTTTGACTCAGTTGCCACTACCAAGTGAGTCTTCGTCTGGCTGGAACCTTACTGATGCCAGGCTACGTTCAATTTAATGCAACGCTGAACACACTACGTTGCTCAGGGTTGTGCTGCTCGAGACACAGTCAAAAGGTAGGCCCACCCTGAATATTAGAAGATATTACCTGCGGCTTAATCACGCCAAGACTACAATAAACGAACGCTATTCCACCGGAAGACGCAAAATCTCTCGTTCTGGACCATTTCACCCCGACATACCGGAACCACCTTCACGTGTACACAGACGATTCTTTTCTGGTAGACGCGGACTGCCGGACAGGTGTGTTCTGGGTCTGGCCGGCCTCACCGTCTGGTCTCATCGACGACGGCCAAGGGCACGGCAATAACTGCTCCTCTATACGCAAACTAAGTACTTTCCCTGCCCGGAATATCGTACTCCTTACAAACTGGAATCTTGCATCGCAATAACTATGTCGCAGTTTACTCTCCATCAAGTCCCTTCGCACGTCACTATCGTCCGTGAAAGACCTCAACAACACAGACTTCGCTCAAAAGTTTCACTGGATCCGTGTTCATTGGATCATTACTGAAAGTGGCGAAATATACTCGCTTTCGCACGCAGCACCCTAAAGTGAACGTCTGAAAGAGCAATCAAGTCACGAAATCTGACATCCGTGCCAACTTTCTGTCGCTTCGGATTCCGCCACATGCACCCTGTGTGTTCCGTGGAGAGGAAGCCGCGCTACTGCATCACATAAAAATAGTGTCTGCTCATACGCCTGAATGGCCGTGAAAGGTGGGAACATGCCGATTCTCTGCTCTGAGGGCCTGCCACAACGCCAAAACTCTAAAGCGGGGCGCGGTGACTTTCCTGCATCATGACTATAGAAAGATCATGACGTACAAGATCACTACATCTTTAACCTACATATAAGGGCCCGTTTCACCTTGCTCGATCTCTCTATTGCGTCCGGTGTTCTTGCTTTCAACGTTGACACCCGAATAATGCTGAAATACCCGCAAGTTTTAGAAAAGACCGACGATTTTTGTAAGCGGTGCTACTCATTCCAAAATCGAGGGTCTAGATCGCCCTTTCTTTGCGCGCGTTACCAAACTGCATCTACAGAAGGCTCTCAGATGCAGTTTACACATCACAGTCGCATGCCCACAGTAAACGCTTTGTTTCTATGCTGAGCGGCTAGCCATAAGAAAAAACGCGCCACCAGGTGTTATCTGCGGCCACGACTATATTGTATTCCTCCCAAGACGTCAGGGCAGCAGCTGTGAGCTCACGCACGACGTGACATGGGGCCAGGCGCTAGACACGGCTGGTGTGGCTCGCGAGAAGACTGAGCCTTCACAGGCAGCTAGAACGGTATCTAAAAGGGAAGCGTCCTTTGAAGATTCTCCGACTTCCGAGCCGCCGGTATTCCAAATGGGCCAGCCAGTGCCCGCAGGGTCTCAGGTCTCTCGGCTAGATGGCAGGGATACTTTTGACTTGTTTAGTCAGTACGCGGTTCCTTTTTTTTTTCTTTCTTTTGCGTCGGTGTGGATTGTGGTTGCAAGACTGGAACGCAGGATGGAGAGAGTACGCGGTGTTGGGGAAGGCGTAGTTCAGTCTATGTCAGGAGATGGGTACCAAGCTCACAGCGGTCTAATCAAGCTCGGAAGCCATCGACTCTGGGGCCATTGCTAGTAGCTTGCCCCAAGGCTAGTCTCCTTCAACCCCCCGACTAGCCCCCATTCTGTCCAAGGCGTAATGTTTATTTGTTTTTCGTTTAACGCTCTTCCTCCACGGCAACTCCCTACTGCCACTTTTCTCCGCAAGCTCCTCAGCCACCCTTTAACGCGCGGTGAAACTGCTACTATTTATTTTTATTCTTTTTTTCATCTTTGCACATTCCCCATCGCAGTTCGCGCCCGCCTCACTTTTGCACAGAGGAAAGAGTGTCGGGCAGCATCACGTCCCAGCTGTCGGAATTGAGTCCGCTTAGGCAGCGAGAATGAAAGATAAAAAAGAAAATGAAAGGAAAGATGGAAAGCAGAGTGAAGGCGACGAATACTGCGGGAGACGGCCGGGAAAAGCTTCCCGCGGCTATAACAAGACTTGGCACGCGGCCCTACTCTATTGCATGTTAGAGGTGTTCGCAGCAGTGGAATGAACTTGAGAAGCCTCATGGTTGCCGCAAGCGGCTCGAGGCTCTACATGGTACCGTCGGGAAATAACTCGTTCCAGGCCACTCATCTCTCGTTTACGTGCCATTTCGTCAAAGGAAAACAAAAAAAGAAGATATGCAGACTGGTGCTCTGAAACACTCTTCTTGTAATAAAGTTTCAAGAATCGTGGCCAGATCGTAAGCGCGGAACCCTTTATCTTTCTGCCAGACATCGCCCTTTATTGACAATACAGTCACGGTCATACAAACTGCAGATAGTTGTCGAGGCACTGCTCCTCTCATTGCACCTCGCTAATATACAGAGAGCGCGGCACAAACCTTATGACGAAGGCAGTAATGGCTCACAAGTCAACAAATTACGAGTTGGCTACATTCTATTTGGCGGCAATAGGGTTTAAGCAAAGCGCAACGTGAAAAAAAAATAATAATGAAAGAAAATCGGGACTATACATAGCATTTTATTTCAGTTATTCGCATTAAAACCCAGCCATTCAAGCCCGCACTTTTTTTTTTCTACCTGTATCAATGTAAAAAACTTTTTTTTTATGTTACCGTTTATTAATACAAACTTCCTTTGAACAGTTATACTTGGATTCATCACGTCTCATTTTCAAACAAAATATCGATATAGCGCGACACCGCTGTCTGTCTTTTACTCTCATGTTCCCTTATCTTTTATTCGCAATTGCTAGCCTGGGAAACATTTCTGTAACGCCCGATGACCGCTATTTGCCACCGTAATTTGGGTCCACCGTTTCCAGTACGCGCGGCGAAATTCGAAAACGCACGATTACGGAGCTGACTTATTAGCAGATTCTCGTGCGGGAAAAAAAAAAAGAAAGCAGCAAAAAAAAAAAAGAAGAAAGAGAAGAAACGGGCGTAGCATACAACGATCTGGCAAACCAGCTTCCATCGCTGACGCAAGAATGGTGCGACAACCTAGCACCGTTTTGCAAATGATTGCATCGCTGCCCTCTAACACAACCTCGAACCGTTTAGAGGCGGCGTTCCCGCCGTTCGCATATTAGAATCCCCGATTTAGTTTTGAAATATTGCTGCGGCATTGTGGATGCCTTATTAGGCGCTTTTTTTTTCCCTCATCGCCATGCAGCGGACGAACTTCAGCCATTACGGTTATTCGACAATTTATCAATTACATCATTGCCACTGTATATTTTCACTTTGTTGGACACCGTAAACACCATAAGAAGAGGAAGAAGTAAGGGTTTACATACTCCTTTCTGTGGTCATACTTTTCGTGCCTTCTCCCACGCTTATATATATATATATATATATATATATATATATATATATATATATATATATATATATATATATATATATATATATATATATATATATATATATATTCGCAATCGCTCTTCGCGATGCGAGGCTACGATTCCAGATAATACCGTGGCCTACCCACCATGGTTGCTCAGTGGCTATGGTGTTGGGCTGCTAAGCACGAGGTCGGAGGATCGAATCACGGCCACGGCGACCGCATTTCGATGGTGGGCGAAATGCGAAGACACCCGTGTACTTAGATTTAGGGGCACGTTAAAGAACCCCAGGTGGTTGAAATTTCCGGAGTCCCCCACTACGGCGTGTCTGATAATCAGAAAGTGGTTTCGGCACGTGAAACCCCATAATTTAATTTAACCCTGGCCTATGAGTTCACCAGCGGCCTGCCTTTCGGTCGGAGGACAGGTTCACGCCGATTCTAGAGCCTTCTTAATGCTTCCGCCTCGTATAGCATGAGCTTGAAGTGCTCCTTTCCCTCTTAATTTCTTGCGCATAGAAGCAAGTGTGCTGGTAAACCCTGCTGGATGTCCTTAAAATCACGTATATAGTGCAACACTCAAAATGCGCGCCTTAACTCCATCTCAAGGCCAGACTATAAGGGTGCACGGTAGAACAAATCTACGAAGAAAATCGATATTTACGTTTCAGTGCCACGCAGGTAGACACCGTCTGAGGAGCAAGGCACCGCACTGGAAAGCGTGGGCGAGCCCTGCATCAAGCCATACACACCCCCGACCCCTTTCGCTCTTTACAAACATACGGAGTGGACGACATCCGGGTTTTGCTCCCTGACATAGTTTCGCTGAAATTAGCGGTCAAAACAAGTCCCGGGCGAGAAGCTGCAATGCGTTAAAACAGATGCTCGCAAATTTTCAACAGTCTTTCCCTGTACGTAATCACAATTTTGCAAGTCAAGTTTAGCGTAAGTTATACGAAAAATTATAATCATTATAGTCTTGCGGCATTACGCGTATTTTGTTTATCTGAAAACGCAAAAAGACTTTCCGTACGTTCCGACAACTTTAAAAAAAGCCAATTTCGTTTCAGCATACAGTAGACTGATAAGGCACGTGACCGGAAGGCACGTGACCGGAACACCTGAGCAGGCTCGCTGCTCAGGTGTTCTCGATCGGTGTACTTGTTTGTTTTATTTAATTAGACGGCTGGATGTGCGAAAATATATTCAGTCTACTACGCATTTCTTTGTTGTCAATGCATATTCTTCCAGTACGGATGTTGCTGTAGCACACGTTGCGTCAGCATGGCTATATCGTTCAGGTTCGTCGATACGCAGCAACCTCATTTCGATGGGGACGAAATGCAAGAGCACTCCTGTAGTTTGATTTAGGGGCGCACTAAAGAACCCCAGGTGATCAAAATTAATCCGGTCTCTCCCTATGGCATGCCTCGTACTAAGATAGATGGTAGTTTCGGCACGTAACACCTAATAATTAAAGGAAGCAAAACGTTGCACTGTGTTTATGGACCATTGCATACGAAAGAAAGAGCACGTTTGCGGCAACAATATACGCGTCCCTGCTTAAAAAGTCTTTTTTTTAGCATTATGTGACCTTCCCTCTCGTCCCCTTCTCCGTCAAGTAAAAAAAAAAAAAAACAACGACCTTTTCTACTTCCTTTTTTATGGCGCCAACGTCTCTTTGATTTGAGCACACTCAGTTAGCATCTGGCTTACTTCTCCGCAGGCATTAAGTCAACTAAACAGAAAGCTTTATTCTGTCCGCATACAAAAAAACCGGAATACTGGAGACGCGGAATCGAGCAACGCTGCTGGTGGCGTAATCTGGTGACGTTGAGTTCAACCAAAGGGCAGAAACATACTAATTGCAATGAAGAGCTCTGCGCTAATTTGATGCTGGCCAAAGAAAAAAAAAGTAAAAAAAATCAGCGGACGTAATCGTCAACGTTGACATGCGACAACAGCGCAAAAAACAAATGCATATGTGAGCGAGATAAGTGAGGGGATCAGAGGGGTACAAGATATTTTGTTAGACGCAAACATCTGAAAAACAAATGATGTTTTTTTTCAAAAGCGTTTCTCTTTTTGCCTTTGTTCAACAAGTGCCTAACACCTTGTTGAACAAACTGCCACATGACGTGGGTATATCCGATGAACCAGTGCTGCTGTGGCTATCCAAGTCTTTGTTGTTCCGGTATTCCTAATGTCTCTGGATATCCTTGCTTTCCTATGCTATGAGGCGACATCTTCCTCTGCCCCTCCGCAGTCAGTTTCGCCCACCATATTGTTCCTAACTTATACGGGCACGGACTGAGCGGCAGATTGAAGCAAAAAAAAAAAGTTGTTATATAGATAGACTGGAAGAAGCGCATCATTTGGCTAT
The DNA here is from genome assembly GCF_050947875.1 of Dermacentor variabilis. NCBI lineage: Eukaryota > Metazoa > Arthropoda > Arachnida > Ixodida > Ixodidae > Dermacentor > Dermacentor variabilis. Next base: position 39,480,516 of record NC_134568.1, read on the forward strand.
TTTTGTGCTATAGCGGTGGCCAGCCAAGTGTTTTCTATATATCCTCATGCCGCTCCTATCTTTCAGCCTATAGCTGGAAACCAAGGTGCTGGTTTCTGCGCACATTTGCATTTGATCTTTCATTTCGAAAAGTCTTTTTTTTTTCAGAAAATGATTTCAGCAAAGCGTAAATGGCAACATACAATTAGTAACACTGAAACACTTCGTTAGCCCGACCGGGCATCTCCGTCGTCAACATCGTCGGACCCCCTTGGGAAGAACATGAACGGCGCAAACAGCTTCCAGCCAGAAATTCAACGCCGACAGAAAGAACGTGCCGGCACTACTTCAACATGGATTTCGCTACGCAAAAAAAAAAAAAAAGAAGCGTATACGGGGACGTCGGCTACTTCTTAAAGCGCAATACGGAGGAGCTGACATTCTCCGCTAAGACAAGACGACGATGGAGCTTCCCGTGCACTCCCCGCCTGACGCACTGTAAAACAGTGGACGCGGACGAACACCGAGACTATTGAACCATGCCCTCGCTGCGGTCTGGGCGGCCTTGCCAAACACCTGCCCCAACGCCGTCGGCCACGAGAAACCCTGGCTCGTGCGGAGCAACTTCCACCTTTGTGTGGTCGTCCTCAGCCGAGCGAAATTGGAGGGGGACCGTCGTTACTAATTCAAAGGGTTCACTGCGACGGAAGTGGTCACCACCCAGGCCGACATTTTACTCCTGCGGCGGAGGAAAAACACAAAAGCACGCGACCAGACAGCGGGCATCCGTGCCCTCCGGGGCCACGGCCGCGGAAGCCAAGGCGCCTCGGACTTCTTTCTGGCTGGTACTCGATTATTAATCCTTTTACGTGCTGCCTGCCTGTCGCGAGCCGGGCTTCTTTTTTCTTTCTTTCTTTGTTTTGTGGGCGGACCTCGACTATACAACCATGATGCACAATGGCAAGGCCTCTTTTGAAGGAGAAAAAAAAAAATAAATCTAGCAAATATTCTCAGACATGAAAGGGCGCCGGCTTCGCAGCATTCTCTCTTTCGGCCCACTGAAGCCTTTCATAATTTAATGGTATCTAGCTATCTGTTCAGTATGGGGCATTTTTTAAAGTTATGCGAAGCTTGGGGGGGGGGGGGGAATAACGTTCGAACACGATTAGTATGCGAATCTTACCGACCTTTCGCACGAGAAAAATACAAATAAAATTCTCGTGCGTGCGTTGTAAGACATCCTAACCAATAACAGTAAGCCTCAAACGAAACAAACTCGCGTGAGAATGTTTCTGAAAATGAGAGCCCTTTCTCGCGTGGCTCTTAACGAAAAATGGGGCGCATATTTGTCTTTGTTTGATTTCCCCGTCTTACCTTGAAGCTAGTAAGTACACTCTAAGTTCTTAACAAACATGTTTAAAAAAGCGGCAACGTGACATATGGTGTTAAGATATGTTCTGTGTACTTTCAAGTAGCAAAAAACGAAAAAGAAAACACATTCACTGAAGCGTGCCTAAAACAAATTTTCGAAGTGGGTATTCGAATTATGTTGCATTATGCTCTCATTTCAATATGTTGTGTTAATAAAAAAACAATCAAAATTCATTCGCGCGGTCTTGGTGGTGTTATTCTCGTTAACTACGCACGAAATGAGGTGTCAGCGTAAGCCAGCACGGACTATCAGAGCGCAATGAGATGGTTGTAAATATAACTATTTTAAGAATGATATGCAAAATATAAGGCCGTTATACTAAAAGGATTAATTTCGCTCGATTTTATTCCTGTCATATCTTCTGCAGTTCACCGTTCCGGTGATAACGGGGACGGCACCACCTCTCTGAGCACTGAATAAACTCGAAAAGGAATAGCACTTCTATAGTATCGTTACATTATACCAGTGCTGGACTTGTACTCGCCTTAAGTTATAGATCTTGACTGCGTATTCCAACCACGAATCAATAAAGCGAATAGACACCAAACACAAAGAGGCCCCGGCTCACGAATTTGTACAATTGCAAAGTATGCTCGTCGTCGAGCGATGCCTTCACTGTCATCTGTTTGGTCATCACCAGTGGGCAGACCCACTCCGTTCAAACTGTTCTGATAGAAATGGTTTGAGAATCCGGGCTCCCGAGCCGCAATTGGATAACAGCTCGTGCAGTAAAAAAAGGCGCTGGTCGCTTTTCATTGCGAACGTAATATGAGCAACAACGATCGCCAAATAGCAAACCACTCCTACGATATTTATTAACACGGCCCAGGTCCCTAACGCATCGTAATGGTGCTGCTTTTCAAAGAAATACACGGATTGGACATCATGCTCTGACTAAGGACTAACGAAACCGTCTTGTTCCGATGCAAATTCGGGGCTGATAGCTGATGTGCTCGTATTTAACTACATCCACACACGATATTGAGGCCTTTGACACTAATTACGCATGCTTCATTTAACGCAGCTTTTCGCAGCTTGACTGAATCGTCTACGAGAAAAGAATTGATCATAATAGACCAATCTGATTTAATCGTCCAACGAACATGGTGACGCGTAAACCTCTCCGCTGGACAAAGCGCACCCTGCACTAACAGGCTAAATATAGTCATAAGTGGTGGTTTGTTGAGAACAATCTAAACATTACGGAAACATTTGTTTTCCTTTCACTTTCGCCTTTCCCCTTGAAAGATACCGCTTGAGTGGAATATGTGCCGCTGCCATCTTGTTTTCCCATTGCTCGTCTGTGCTTTGTTTATTTTGTTTTATTTTTTGTTAATCTCTACGGTGGACAATCACCGTGCTCTCGCGTAAGGAGAAAAAGAAAGAAAAAGAGCAGTTCAACATCGAATTGCACGGTTTTCACAAAAGACAAACAATTAAGACAGTTTCTACAACAATGTGCGGCTTTCAGGGAGGCCCGCATATTGAACAGAAAACGTACAATCAATAAAAATGCCAGCAAGGAAGGGAACGTGTTTTACTTTGATTATTTCGTTTGTTTAGTTCGTTTGCATTGTTTTACATCGAAGAAGGAGCTGGCCGATTTCCTTCCAGCCCTCCCCCCCCTTTTTTTTTTCTGCTGACTTACTCGTTTTGTGTTTGTCATTCCGATTGTTCTCAGGGAGGAAAACTCGGAGCTGGGCCTCCGCCATCGCTGCTTTTCCAAGGCATTCGAAGAACACAAGTTGATTCCACTGGTTCTGTTTATGCTTCACTTCAGCGTTCGTTCTTTCAGCCTTAATCACGTTAGACACCTAACTTAGTTTAGCCTCCAACATATGTCACTTCTCTTTTGCAAGCTGGGCAGCGCACGTCCGGATTGCGAAAAAAAAATAACAAAAAATAAAAGCACCGAAAGCGGAAGAGCTCGCACACCCGTCGTCGTCTTGGCGTGGAAATTGACTGAGACGCACACTGAAGCGAAAATAAAAGGCCGTCGAGCGTCACTCATGAGCGACACTTGCAAACATTTAAAGCATTCGTGTCGCAAGATTGAGTCTCGGTTTCTACGACAGCTGTAGACTGCAAGGAAAAAAACAAACACAACGAATGTGCACTAAAGAGGAAACTCTTAAAAAAAAAAAAGAAATGTTGAGAAGTGAAGCAGATGGCGAGTGGAGTGGATGTTCGTTTGCCGAGGCCCAGGAAAAGAAGCGGTGGGGCTGCTTCGCGGTGAAATCAAATTGCATTTGTTTGTTTACGCGTTCAAATCTAAGCACAGAAAGGATAGGGAAACAAAGGGAACGTTCCTGCGGATCTGTCACTGCAGGCGAAAACCTCGCGTCAACTCCTCAGGCTGTTGTAATGATGAGTCTCCCGTCACGAGAAAGTAAGTCGCACGCCGTCGTTGGTAAAACAAGAAAACTGCGACAAAAGCAGCCAACATATTTCGAGAAGATATTGCGGATAGTTTCGGTCTTACTATATTGGCTGATGCAAAATACAAAACAACACAACAAGAAAGCTATACCACAAGCCGCACACATCAAACCATACGAAAAACATTAACCATAGAGAGAAAAGGAGGCTTTGCTGCATGCAGAAGTTAGGTCAGCAAAAGCCTAACTAAATAATATCAGAGGGTTTTTAATATTGTTTACGTGCCCGTCGCTGTCAGGCAGAGTATTAAACGCGTCAGTCAACAGATATCGTCTCTCCGCTTCAAGGAACTCAACCGTCGTGAACATAGGAAACTGCCGTATAATATAAAGAAAAAAAGGATTTTCTACTGTCGGTCGACGTATTCGAGCATGCTTCTTTCTGCCAGAAGCGCTACGATGTTAAATCTCTTTCAAGTTTAGAGCAGATCCGTTTGGTATCACCTGTTCCCTTCTCTGCAACTTGCATCCGGAATATACAAGTATACGTGACACCATTATTTGCCAACTGTGGCTTCGTGTAGCTTTTTTCTTTTATAAAATATCTTGCCGGTGTCGTAATGAACGACCGTGTTGGTAGACAGTGTGACCGGTTCCAAGGAAACCGTAGAACAAATTATTTCCCATTGTCCTCGCTACAGTGCACAGACGTAGTCACTGCCTGCTCTTGAGTATTTCTATCGTCGCATCACCCCTCCCCAAGCATAAGGTAGAAAACGGAATGTTGCGCTTCCGCTTGACCCCCCTGCTTTTCTCCGTCCGTCCGCCTGCCCGTCCGTCCATCCAGCCATCCGTCCGTCCATCCAGCCATCCATCTCAACGCTGTGTTAGCATCAAACCTTTCCCGCCAAATGGCGAAGTTATGAACGCGTTATCAGTGCGCGCAGAATGCCACGCTGTTTTCTTTTTTTTTTTTTTGTATTCTACCCATCGTCACCTAGCTCGCCTCGCCTGTCTCTGTCTTTTTTTTTTCTTTTACTTTTCTCCCCACATGCAGTAATAGGTTGGATGTATGTACAGTTTTTAGGAAATGTACACGGGCTACCATTGTGTGCGAAAACCATGCGGACTCCAGGCTGTTTAAAGAAGTTCCGGTAGTATGCCAAAACTTGTAACGCCCTGGAGGATGAAGAAGACTATCGTGCTCATTATCCAGTATTCCGGAATGTCAGAAGCGCCACGGGAACCACACCGTACTGCAGAAAAATACAGATATGGCGTAGGCGCGGAGTGGCCCGCATATACTTGACGAAGGCTTACGTCGGGCAGGACCTGCGCATTCTTACTCCATTAAAATCTACGACCCCTTGTCTCTCTCTCTTTCTTGTGGGGCTTATTTACGGCGACACTTACGTCACTTGAAGTGAGGTTATACAAAGGCTCATACAGCGCAATCGCCCAATGTTCTTACGTTGACGTCGCTAGCACCGACTCAGCGCCATCAGTCTCAGGACGCTAGTCGAGAACAGGCATTGTTGGCTGTCGCTGTTGCGAACGAATGACATAAACGCAGAGGCTATATGTTCGTAAACATTTTTCCGTGCCTGGTTTACGAACATTGTTGGGACTGCTCGAGTTACATCGGGACGTTCCAATTTAAGAGCACGCGATGGTTTCACAGTGCCCGAATATGTTTCTGGCGCGCTTCGCGCGCTTCCCTGTGATTACGTAGGATTGCGGCACTGCGACATGCCGGGGATATAATCGACTCGAGTGTAAGATTCGTACTGGCCGAATAATCTCCGCGGCTTCCTACGCTTACTCCTTTATCGAAATCCAATGTCAACGCCCCGCCTGTTCTAATAAAGTTCAAGATTATCCAATGAATTTTATTCTGATTCAGAGTACTTACGGCTGAGTATTTGTACGGAGATGGCATACAGCGGTGTGCTACGCCCACTCATTTCTTATGAGAGGGTTATTAGCGAACAGACTCATTAAATTTCTGAAAACACTAGACCAAAAAAAAAAGAAAGAAAGCTACTTAGGTCTTCAGTTGAATGTGTTTTTTCTTCTTCTTGCGGCATGAAGAGTGCCACCACATTTCATGTGCAGTAGCCCGAGATGATATTGGCAATATTGACTGAACTGACAAGAGGCGTAAAATACTTTTTCACCAAATGGTGGCGTCAATAATTTCACTTCAATTATTGCGTATTAGATGTATCGTAAGCTGTCTCGCAAAAATTTGGAGGTATCAATACCATATTCCACATAACGTGAGTATATTACTGTCCAGAGACGAGTTAGAGTAAAAAAGAAAGACATGCATTCAAACTCCAAATCACTGCTTGAGTTTGGTAACAGTGTTATGCATTGTTTCTAAATGCTACTTCACAAACGCGGAACATTAGTAACTTAATTTGGAACTAAGCTAACCGAATCAGCATACTTTCTGACTGCTGATGGACTATGGTGTAAAATACGAGAGCAGATGATGACGTACAAAAGAAAATTTTTTTTTAAGAGACAAGCAAAAATGTTCTCTAAATACTTCTTAAGCTTGCCCCAAAATGCTTACAAACTTCTTATTGCCGCTAAAATCAGATATACTACGTCATCCTTTTTCATAGAGCGCGTGAAGCGGCAGTACCTACTTACCATCGCCAAAGTTCCGCTGATCTCTACAGTGTGAAAATGTCGGAGCACATAACTCTGAAACAGATGAATACTTTCTTTAAGGATTACAATGAAGCTGCGACATCCCACACAGGTTTAGGGGAGGGCTTCAATTTTCCACAATTTTGCGAGACCTTGCATTAAAACCTGAGAACTGTGGACAGGCAGATATCTCAGAACTACCGAATGCCTCATACAGTTGTCTTCCGTACAAAATTGTTCCCAGTTTTTCTTAGTGCAATATACAGCGTAAAAAAATGGTTTGGGTAGAAGCCTATATCTATACCTCTGTGAGTGGCAACAGTTTGAAATTCAGTTATGTAGTCTTCTTATTCGTGTAAGCATGATCTTGTGCCCCACAAGGCGCTGCCCAGGCGGCCGTCTGATGCTGTTATGTAGGTTATTAATATGGTGCGCAACGAACGTACTACGAGATAAGCACAATTGCCGACAGTTGCACGATTCACTTCGAAATGAGCAGCCATGCTGGTCAAGAAGTGGTGCTAAATGACGCCCTAACGATAAGAATAAAGGACTGCCAGACGTGGCAAATGATGATGGACTATAAGAGGCAGTTGTGTGCGGGAAGGTTACAAACAAAAATTGTACTTGAATTCTATTATGCGAAAGAAAACAACGAAACGAAAAGCGTCAAAAATTGCATCAAGGTTAGCGATTGGGCGAGTTGACACGGATCCATGGTAAAGTGAAGGTAGCGTGAAAATACAAGGGCGGAGAAGAAGTGCTTGTGGTGTTATTTATTTTTCGTCCCTAACTTCTCACGCTACCCTCATTTTACCATGAGTCAATGACAACGCTCACTTTCGTGAGACCTTTTGCTCAGATCAAAATAAAAAGAAAACCTTTCCTCGTACACAAATAAGTACTAAGTATTAAGTAAGTACATTCCATTTGGATGACGCCCTGTCAAGTTTGGGCGACCAGACGACAACGTGCACCGTATGTCAGAAACGGGCCCCGTATATCGTTCGCCGAGCGCTTAAATATTGCGTCAATCTGTTTCCACATTGCGCAAAACATGGCACAAGAGGCTTCCAAAATACATAGGAAAGAGCAGTCAATTTCTTTTAAACACATACGTGCGGCGCAATATCCTACAGGCACAGCTGAACATAGCTAGCCTTCCGCAAATGCGGATGTGAGGGAGGCTCCTATACGCCTGCGCATTTCTTGTTTCTCCTTCGAACGGGGACTTCGAGGTAAAATATAGCAACCTGATTCCAACGTCTTCTTCTGTGATGGATTGAACAGTACAGCCAAGTGAAAAAGGTTTCGTTGAATATTGCTACTCATCAGAAGTTATAGCGCGTATCACGCGCGGGTGTGCATTTAATAGGGCAATCCCTACACCCGTGTTCAACGATGCGATAGCGGGGGTTACATTGTTCAAAAGAAACACGAACGGACCTGGATGCGCTCGGAACCGCTCTGAATGATGATGAATTTGCGCTCACACAAAGCATCGAGGAGGCAGCTGCCGCCAGCACGAGCATCCCCTGCTGTCGCGTTCGCTTGTGCGCGCCGCTTGTATACACGCTCGGGAGGCGATCTCGATCTGGCACACTAGCGTTATAATAGCGTGCCGTCTCGCCAAGCCCGCGCAGTACAACCAAGGCAACAGTATCACGCCATCAGATAGAGGAAGCACCTCAGCAGCGCAACGGGTATAAAGCAGGCGCGTCTCGCGAAATACAGCGGTCATTGCTCGCTCGCCCAGAGCGCGCAGTCTGCTGGCACAGACGTGCTTCAGTCGCGACGAAACGGCATGCTATATAGCGTGGCTTGCCTCGCTTCTCTTTGGCTAGATGGCCGGTAGTATAGCGCTTAGCGTATACATTATACTGAGGCGACGCAACAAGGACTAAATTCAACCTCACAAGTATAGAATGCATTAGTCCAGCGCAGACGAAGCGAAGTGCACATTCCTTCCTTTTTTTTTTGGATCCTCGTTCAGTGCGTTAGTTCGTCACTGCGGGCTATAGTCGTTGCATTGCATGCGTTTCGTATGAGGTTCTGTTCGGTTCTGCCGACTGCTTCTTCCGGATTTCGCTCCTTGTTCGCCGCGCTTAAAGGAGCGCTGGCGCAAGGCGAGCTGGCGCAGGGCGACCGCCGCTGGGGTGGTGCGGGCCGCAGGGTGCTGCGACGCGCAGCAGACAGCATTTCTCGCACGCCATTTTGCCGCCCAGGCCTTTCCCCCTGAGCGCCTCTTCCGAAGCGAGCGCTCCGTCCGCGCACTCGACGGTGCGTGAGGCTCGCGCGGCGGATGTGCTCGGCGTCCTCTCCGAGGCTTCGTTGATGAAGGAATGCCCCCGCAGAGAGCACGGGCGCCGCGTGTGTGCGCCTCGCGCTGCATTGAGGCGCACTTGGTTCAGCCACTTTGGTTCCCCGCTTTTGCTGCGGCGCTCGGTCTGCCGCAGCGTGCCATCGAATTGAAGCATGCGAAGGCGCTCTGCTTCGCTTAAGCCACGCTGCAAATCGAGCCTGCTCACAAACGGTTGTTTCAGAGCCAGCGCGGCAACGAAAATTGTTTGTTGTTGCCGTCTCTCTCTCTCTCTCTCTCTCTCTCTCTCATTTCTTTGTCTTTTCACCACCTTATCTCCTGATACCTACCCTTAAGCGTTCAACGCGGTCGATGTGTAATTAAATCACATTTCGCGTTGCCTATCAGGCTGGTCTTTACGCTGAGCGATTAGGCCGTCGATGCGTAATCTCGTGCGCCAAACAATACCGTTGTGTCGCAATAGATTTTTTTTCCTACTGATAAACGTGCGCACTGGACGGACGATGGGTAGTATAATATTTCAGGTCTGGGGGAACTTGCAGTTCGACACCGCTGAGGCGATAATCCATTCGCTACCCCTTCCTTGCAAATCTGGTCCGCAAACAATTTGGGCACCACGCAGGCGCTATAAGTAACGCAGACTGATTTAGACCCATCGGAAGTAGACATAAGGGACCGAGACGAGGAGACAGATTCACAACGACTTCCGCGCGCCTAACGATAACGAGAGTTTGGGACGCTATAACGCGTGAACACGCGAGTTGGGAGGCGCGTCCTGAGGAGCTACCGAACGATGTGGCAATGCGGTCTTGTTGGCACGTGTCGTCTTTGAATACTGGTGTAGCGCAAGCAAGACGAGAACACAGAAGAGAACGTAAGCAAAGTGTTTCCGTTCTGTTCGGTGCACCGTGGCGGCTGAATCGATATGGCGTATCGCTGCTAAGCATGAGCTCCCGGGCTCGGTTATGGGTCGCGGCGGCCGCATTTCGATTCGCATTTCGCACGACATTCGCATTTCGCGTTCATGGCGCGCAACAAAGAATTAAAGGAAAGAAAGAAAGAGAGAAGAAGAAGAAAAGATGAGCTGCTCGCGGTAGTGGCTGTCCTGGACTGCATCATTCGCGCGCGTTTAGTCGTCTGCGTAAGTATGCTTGTTTTAGAGTTAGCCAGCACCGTACCTCGCCCTGTCAGTACACCTGAAAAATTAATCAAACGGCGGTCACCGGGATAAAAAAAAATGGGCAAGTGAAAATAAAAGAAAACGAAAAAAAAAAAAACTAACGCGCACGCACACAACCCCCCCCCCCCCACCACACACACACACAACGTTGCTTATATGCCCTCGCACGTTGCGCTCAGTGTCGAGATTGTGCAATAGCTCAGATCCTCGTTATGCAGTGGCTGGATCTACTCTCGCACGTGCTTAGTGCAGGTGCAGGGGTTGTCAGCGTGTTAATCTAAGCGGCTCCATTGCCTCCCGCCAACTCTCGCGAGGCGCGCTGTGTATGCATGAATGTCCACAAGGTCCCTTCTCGCAGGTTTATTTGAGGTTCATGGTTAATGCAAGAGTATCCCCCGCTTTATCGGCGTATCGAACAAATCACGGAGATTCCACTCAACGTGGGAATCGGGCAGCTTAGCTTTCATGAGCTAGCAAGGCAAAATCCCCGGATTCTGGTTGGCTGGCGACAAACGATGCTCTGTTTTTCTTTTCCGTTTTTTTTTTCTTCCACGGAAATCGGTCTCGCACTGATCGGCGCGACGAGGGCGTTTACCCGTTGCGCGACGTATATCTTGCGACCACTGATCACGTCGGTGACCTGAAACGGCTTTTACTTCTGTGGACGCACTCTCAGTGAAGAGTAGTTTTACTAATAATTTATTAATACGAAAGCACTATATGCCCCATTTAGTAGAAATCCTTCGTAGTCAGCGTGACCGCAAAGTGGTACCAAAAATGGGCGACGGCGCAAAGAGGGAAACCTCGTCAAGAAATGCTCGGATTGACGTCACACTTCTCAGGGATGTTCCTGTAAACAAAGTGCATTAATGACTCTGAAAAGAAAGCTTCGTATATATCTGTCTGGGTGGGAATCGAACCCAGGCCTCCGGCGTGCATGGCAAGCTCGCTTCCACGACGCCACGGAGGCTCCACGGTCCCAGCTAAATAAAGGTGCAGCCTAGTACGTGCGTCATTGGGTACGTGCGGCGCAGCCAATGGGGAAAAGGCGGCGACACGTCATAAGTGTGTAACATGAGCGCGTTCACGGCTTTCCGAGGTCTATAAACGGTATGATGCTTTCGCATTCCCACACGTAAGTAGTCTAAACTGGCTCTGTCGAATTATTTCTTGCTGTATAATGGACCAAATGGAGTACCCGTACTCTCCACATCATTATTACCACAGCAACCGACGTATAACAGATAACAGAAACAGTTGGCTTATATTACCTTCCAAAAGCGACTGATAGACACCCTCTGAATACGTCGGGTCAATTTCTTTTCTTGCTTTTCATTTTACTCTTTATTTCATTTACAATACCTTACGCATTCTTCAAATCACTTTATTCGCTCGATCCGACTGGCACCTCCAGATTTCATTACGCGCTCTTTCCTTTTTCCTCAATCTCCCTCTCTCTCGATTGGCACACGTCTGGGACTGCCATGCGCACGCACGAGTCACACAACTCCTTACAAGCATTTCCAATGCGGCCGCTGTAGTGAAAGCCACCAGCTGCGACGATTGTATCCGCCCGTGTGGCGACTCGGCCCTCCGCGAGACTGCACTGCGATCGCTAGTGGCCCTCGCCACCGAAATTGGACTAATCCATTTAGATACCTCTTCCCTGCTCGTCACTTCCCCTCCTTCCCCCTTAACCCAATTAGACCGAAGTGCCATTCATATAATAAAACGTTAACTCACACGCTCTCCATCTGCGCTACATTTTCAGCGCCCGAGCCGAATGCAGTGCACTGCATTACGTGAGACGAATGAGGTGAGGAGGCGAATTAGGGACAAATCCCTGTTTTCCATAGATTTGTTTCGTTCACAGAATATGTGTTCGTTTAGTCGCTTAGTTTTGTCCTCCGCCTGCTGCCAACGATGTACAAGCCTTAACCCGAGCACGAACACGTATCGCGGGCTAGCGAACCACAGAATGTTTCTCTTCCTAGCTTTCAATAGGTGCAAAGAACGTGTGGAAGACGGGCAAGTAACGTATGCATGTGGTGCCTAGTGAAAGTAAACTGCAATCTGACTCCATTCGAAGCACAGGGCTTGTTTCGCTTTCTAAGAAAATTTTCTGGAATGGAAACTCGTACAAGCAACCGCATCCTATGTGCTCTTCTCGCACTGCATTTGTTCGTCGCTTTTAGTGCGAAGCATTTATTAATTTTAAACCCAGTTCTGGGTCTGAATCTCGGCGTTTTTATGGACTGAACCCGGAGATAGTGCACTCGAAGAATATGTGCAACTGGGGCGCTGGTTATTTCCACTGGGTCCACTGTGTATGTGCCACGGGTATGTGCAACTCGGTATGTGCCCCAGGGGCCACTGTATATGTGCCACTGGTAGGTACAGCTCTTCAAAAAACCTCTTTGAGGCCAACTTGGGTCAGTGGGCATCACAACAACACATTAATTTAAACAAAGCACCTACGTAGTGAGTTGAGCATGCTTAGATTTTCTTCACTTTTTTTTAAGCTCAGACGTGAGCTCCAACGCAAATCATGCCGTCTTCGTCATTCTTTTATTGTCATTTCGTCGCATTTATTCCTATCATCGTCATTTCTTCCTCAGTATTCCTTTGTTGCCATGTCATCGTCATCATTCCATCGTCGCCAACCTGTCGTCATTACTGCGCCGTCGTGATGCAGTCGTCGTTAAAACTTCGTCGTAATGACTGCGTCACTATGCCATCGTCTTCATTCCGTCGGCATCGCTCTATCGTCGTCATACAGTCGCCATCATTTCCTTCTCAATGACGTCGTTGTCACCCTGTCATCTGCACGCCGTCATCGTCATTCCTAGGTCGTTATTCCATCGTCGTCAATCTTTCGTCGCTTCTCCATCGTCGCCATGCCTTCGTCAAGATGCCGTCACCGTCATTCCGTCATCGTCATTTCTTTTTAATCACGCTGTCATCATCAGTCAATCTTCTTCATTTCATCGTAATCATGACGCGAAATCACCATGCAGTCATCAGTCTGTCATAGCCATTTGCGCGTCGTAATGACCTCATCGTCATGCCGTCGTGGTTGTTCTACAGTAGTCGTTCCGTCGTCGTCATACTAGCGTCGCCATCTCATTGCTATCCATCCATCGTCGTCACGCTGTCCTCGCCATATCGTCTTCGTCCTACTGTTGGCATTCCTTCGGCATCGTATAGCCGTTTTCACGTCATTGTCATCAGGCAGTCATCGTCATTCCAATGCCATCATATCATCATCGTCCTGCCGTCCAAATTATGTTGTAGACATCATTCTGTCGTCACGAATACATCGTCAAGCCGTAACAGCCATGCGATTGCTGTCATGCCGTCGTGGTCGTTCCATCACCGTCATTCCTCTGCCGCACGCCGTCTTCGCCATACTGTCGTCGTCAAACAAACGTAATTGCATCCTTGTCATTTCTCCATAATCATGCATGATATCGGCATGTTGGTGGTGCCAAAAGTTGACGTTGAATGAGGTGTTTGCCGATGAAAACGTGTACAACCTAATGATGTGCCTTGTACTTGCAAATGATCGCTAAAGAAGAGCAGCATTCCTCGCAAACACCAATTACAGCTTCACCTAAATCGATTCCCATGGAGCATTGTATCCGCTTACTTCTTTTTCTAACCCATATCTCTCATCCCCTGTGTAGGGTAGAAAACTGGAGACTCATATATGGTTAACCTCCCTGCCTTTCTTTTCTTTATTTACAAAGTCCGAGGATATTCCTAAAAAAATTATGGATATCCTGCAGCATTACAAATTTGAAAGAAGGGTATATCTCATACCGAACCCCAGTCTAACCGGAGAAGGGACAGTTGCTCTGCGGCGTCTCGAAACAAACTCCTACGTACGCGGCATTATAATGCATATAATGCACCCAACCCGATTATCACAACTTTGCCTGTCCTGCGGTGTGCCGAACACCCTTTGTAACATGTTGATGGGGTGTCCTAATCTTGCTGAACCCAACAATCAAGAAGCTCAATCAACAAGAACCGAAAACAAAAGCGCAGAAGAAAACCGCCAAGAATCGTGGGAGGCCGTGTTCGTGCCTTGGACTTCGAGTACCAGCGCGAGCTGGTGAACCAGGCCAGGGAAGCAGCAAAGGCCAACGGCTACCTGAACTGAGGAGGCCACCCGCCTTTTCCACTTATTCGTATTATTAAATGTTTCTTTTCTCTCTCTCTCTCTCTCTCTACCCTGAAAATGAAAACTGCCATACACTCTACAGTGACACTTTGTTATTCCAAGAAATAGCGCTTATGCGACACTTAAATCCCATGTGGAAGCCCGACCAGTTCCGATCCTCTTATGCAGAACCGACCTTGCAAAAAAGCTTCATTTCGTGGCTAAAGCTATGACCCAGAAATATTGGCCTTTTCCCAACATCACGAAATGACATCTTCATTGACTTGATCCGTCCCTAAAGCTACAAGTGCCACCAAAAGTTTGCTGCTCTGAGGCGACATTGTAGTGCGTCCTCTGTTTCTGGGTGGCTTTACAAAGGCCTATACTCATTCCGCATTGGAATGGTGGATACACCCGTGCGCGACTCTTGAAGTAATACAGAAACGAGTGGACGCATCTTATGTCGCTGACCCGATATGACGTCGAGCGTGAATCTATCCAGACACCATTGCACCGGCTAGACTCAAGGCATTTTCGGAAATGCAGCTCTTGGATAATGGCCGTACGCACCGACGGCAGAAAACCACGAAAATGTTTTTGCAGCACCTCAAGTCGACAGGTCTTGGAAACAGCTTGTAGTCTCGGTACTTATCACCAAATTCACGCGAAAATGTGCTCTCTCTCTCTCTCTCTTCTGTATCTCTATTTTCATCCCTATGTCCCCTTCCCCCAGTGCAGGTAAGCAAACCGGACGTCCGTCCCGTTAAACCCCCCTCCCTCCCCCGCCCATCTTCTCTTCTATTTTAGAGCGCAGCTCTTTGGCGTCCGTTCCTGGGTTTCGCGTCGTCGTCGGCGTTGTCGTCGGCCTCGTAACCAGCTCCGCCCCCCTTTCATCCCCCCAGCGCTAGCAGCGACCGACTGATACCGCTGGATGCCGCTGACGCCGCTAGAGAGTCAAGATAACGTGACTGCATAGAACACCGTCGCCGCCATGCAGAAAGAGGAGGAAAGGGTCCCCTCCCCCCCTGTTCTTGTGTGGCGGATAGGGTGCTCTTCAGTTGCCGACGCGCCGGTTATTTCACGTAGGCCCCGGCACGTCGACGAATACGTGACCGCCTTCCCACGGCTAGACCTGGTTCTTAGCGCTGCGGAAGCGAGGGTATCATATTGTTTGTGTCGGCATCGGCGGCGTTGTCCCTGAAACCAACTCCGCAGCTGGGGTTGACTCACTATCGGCGTCAGCGGCATCAGTCAGTCGCTGCTATCTCTTCCCTCCTCCCTTTATCGTGTTGTCCGCTTGCTGCGCGCGCTTCTGCCCCCATCGTTTGCCGCTGGGTGTACACGCCGCCCCCTCCCCCCTCTTCCTGCGAGTCTCCGGTTGTCAAAGCGCCGGCTCGAACTTAATTCCTTTCTTCGCTCCTCCTCCAATGCAACCCCTGTGCGGTGGCAATCAGAGAGCCAGATCGGTGGCGGCGGATCTGTATATGTGCACCGCCCGAGCCGAAATTGCCGCTGCCGTTCGCCCTGTGCGGTGGCAATCAGAGAGCCAGATCGGTGGCGGCGGATCTGTATATGTGCACCGCCCGAGCCGAAATCGCCGCTGCCGTTCGCCACTGCGAAATTATCTGCCAGTTCTTTCTGAGCCATGAGCGAGACGACCGATGGAAGTCCTCCGTCTGCTGCTGCTGCTGCTGCTGCTAAACGAGCTGCCAGAGCAGAGGCCCAGCGCCGTCGCCGTCAGAATCCAGAGGTGCGTGCCGCCGAAGCAGAAGCTTACCTAGTGGAGTCTTTGTTAAAGGAATACGTGTGAAAAATAAAAAAAAATTCTGTGATAGCGCATACATGTGTTGCTCGATTTCTTTGCCTCAATCTATCGAAAAGGTGAAACAGCTTATTTGCTGCGCTCAAATTTTGCATTAGGAAGTAACGTAATCGTCGGTAATTTTTTATCCACCTCTCTCTCTCTCTCTCTCTGAACCACTGCCTCAGCGAGTCATACCAATTTTGCTTCCGTTTTTCTTGCGACTTCCATATATAAACTATTAAGTTGTTACCCTCCGTAGTTATTTCATTACTGAAAGCTCCCTGCAAAGATATTATGAGCAAAGTAACTGGCTATACACGTTGCAGCTTAGCACTTTAGCCACCAAGTCATTACGGAAGCCTCCGCCTTGGCTCTTAGAGTTATATCTGCCACGTCCGTCCTAACGACCTAAGGCAAATAGATGTCATTTTTCGAGCAGCGGCATTACCCACTTTTCTCCCCGATTTGTTTTTTTTTCCTTATTTCCATGGGGTTTGCCGTCCCAAAGTAACGTACACTAGGGCAATGAGAGACGTCGTAGTGAAAGGGAATAATTTCGAGCACATAGGGTTCTTTAACGTGCACACAAATCTAAGTACACGAGTGGTTTCATTTTTTTTTATTTCAACACCACCGAAATGTGGCCGCCGTTGCCAGGAATCGAGCCCGCGACCTCATGTACAGCAGCAGAACGCGACAGGCACCGCGCCACTGCGGTGGGTACTGCCCATTATGCGTCGCTATAGAAATGCAATCGATGAAAGTGTCAAGCCGACTATGTTAAGTACATTCAATTTTACACCACCCTCGGAAGGTGCAACTCGCCGTCGGAAACTGCAGTTCGTTGTTTCCCGATCAATGTGAACGTACGCAGCAGGGAAAGGTTTTCAGCACGCACCAACCGGTTGTTACTGGCACCCAGGAGTGCAGCAGCTCTCATCGCGCGCTATAGAATTTCTTTTTTCTTTTAAGCATTTAAACTAAACCCTATTCATGGCGCGCTTTTAAGGCATATTCAATCGTCCGATAAACGCATTTCTGGCAAGCTTCCCTCTTTACCTCGACCGTTTATCAGCCTACTTGAAACAAAAGCATATACTACTTCGTCTGCGCCGGTAAAATCTTGCTTTTGAATTCCAATTTTTGCGAGCCTGCAACCACTCCTCCCGTGCCTAGACGCATTCGCGAGCCATTACCTGTAGATGCATGGCTGCTACCGTTAACGACGCGGAAATGTTAGGTTGCCGAGAAACTTAGTGACTAAGGAGCAGCTCTTATCACGTTAAAGGCAGTACTTTATACTTAATAAATAAAACGAAAATAAATATAGTAGTCCCTGCATTCGTAAAGTGGTGACGGATATTTGTATATCCTTTAATAATCCATATATAAGAAAAAAAATACACAATGTATGGTATCAAAATCTTATGCACAAATTCGTGGCGAATGCTACACCTTTTCGCTTCTCCTTGGGAATATGTTTACAGATTCTAACTTTCCAATGGCTTCCAAGTCTCTGCGGGATTATCGGCAATGAACGGGCCGATAAAGCTGCCCGTTCAACCCATACTGAAGAGCACCACGTACCAATTCCACTTTCCAGAACTGACGCAGCACGGAAGCTCCGCCTGCTTGCTCGGCAGTACACCATGTCACAATGGAATGACCCCCTTTTAAGAAATACGCGACCGTACTCACTTGATCCAACACTAAGTCTTCGAGCGCCATCACAGCTTCGCCGTGGAGACGCCACGCTTTTGCATCGACTGTGGTTGGGCGTTGCCTTTACCAAAGCCTATGCGTTCCGCATTGGGATGACCGACAGCCCAACCTGTGACCACTGCGGCCATGAAGAATCAATTGGCCATATTTTGTGCACCTTCCCGCACTACGGTCCACAGAGGGAATGCCTTCGCCACGAACTTGACCAAGTGGGCGACCAACCGCTATCCGAAAAAAGAATTCTACAACATCGAAGGGAGCTAACGTCACAGAAGAAGGCCGTGCAAGCGCTATTGCGCTTTTTGCGATCTACCGGCATTTGCCAACGCCTTTAACTGGAACGGCTTTTGTGTGTATGTGTGTCTCCATGTGTGCGTGTTTCTTTTTCTTTTCTTCTTTTTTTTTGCGTCTTCCTCTCTGTCATCTTTCTAACCCCTATCCCCCATCCCCAACGTGGGGTAGGAAACAGGAGATTCGTATCTAGTTAACCTCCCTGCCTTTCCTCTTCATTCTCTCTCTCTCTCTCTCTCTAGCGCGCTAGCAAAAACGAAGAATAGAAAAACTTCTGGGGCATGTTTGACACGTCCTATTTTTCGATTCAGTTCACTTTTTTTTCTTTTTCTTTTCGACAAAGCAAGGAAGCGCCTACTACACCAGGCAGTTTTAGAATAGGTGCAGCCAAGTCCACAGGGCACCGGTGACGAGTAGCATTGCGCCACTGAGCATGCAGTGAACGCTGACCCCTTGCTTGGGTTTCGCTTCGCACTCGGGTTCCCCTGGCACTTTGCGTAAGCAAACATTGTGGCACCCATCGAAGCGGTGACTTCCGCCTATAGCACCCAATCTGACCTAATTTCTCAGTAGCTGGAAACGTTCGTAAGATAAATGCTGATAAATGCTATTGTTTTCACTCAACTCACGTAGACCGGGAATACTGAATGGCAAAATAAATCGCCGCTGTTTTCGAGATCATTTGACGGGCGAGATCTTGTAGGCCCGGCTAAAGCGAGATGTTTTCGACTGGCGCACCCTAATTTGCCTTGGCTGATGAGAACAGCTGCGCAGTGTTGTTTCGAACAGAAAAACCGCGTTCATCTTGGTGGCCAACGTGCCCCAAGGCAAATTATTTAGCTAAGCTCTGCCTCCTTGGAACTTAAAAATTAAAGCAATAACAGTGGCGTTAACATGACGAACAGAAGAAAGAGAACAGGACGAACTCTTAAAGACTCGGCTAGGACGAACGCTAGCAGCGTTCATCGTGGCACCTTTCTGGCGCCCGTTTTATCAACGCTAAGGTTATTGCTTTGAGTAGAACCGACTAACCCGTGAGCACAAGTTTTGATCTTTCGCCGAGTTTTACAAACACACATGTTTTAGCAATGCATCATTATATTTCTCAAGCACTGATTTTAGAAATTCCTTCTGGAGCCGTAACGGCGTTGCAAGCGTTTGACGCTGACGCAAGCCCGGATCCCTATACTTAAAGGCGTCTGCTCCGGCTAACTCAGGAATGCACAAAGCAATCGCAAGTTGGGGCACTTTGGTGTCCCAGTTGTAAAATCAGTATTTTCACCCGGTGAGTGCACCCGCGAACTGACAGCAACAGACTGTTGTCCACACAAAAATAGTGCAATACGCACTAAAGTAAAGAGTGCCCGAGAATAAAAGCTTACAGTTAACTCTTAACACGCATTGCACAAACATTACTAGGAGAAATTACAAGGAGACTGCGCAAATGAAAAATTCTGGAATGACGAAGGGGGTGGAGCCTCTGTTGAAATTTCCCTTTTCCAGCGTAAGAATGGTATATGGCAGTAGTCAACTTGAGGAAAACAACGACCAAAGAAATACAGCTCTGTCGACATCAGTTTGTGGGGCTAATAAGGAACACACACGACTGAAGCATCGGCAACGGCCCTTGCAGCCCCTTCTGCTCCACCTGCGTCCCCTACCTCACCCACCCCTCTTATTTTGCTGTTATAATGGTGTGAAGTCGGCGTCGCGGCTATCCTTGTTCCAAGGTTGCGCAAAATAATGAATGGGAGACTATGCGCTCTCCTCGACGAATCTTTCCTTGGCTCAACTAACAGCTTTGACGACTAATATAATTTTGGAGTTTAACGTGCGGGAACTGCACGCTGGATTACGACGGACGCCGTAGTGCAGAGCTCTGGATTAATTTTGACCAGCTGGAGTTTTTGCAGGGTACATTGTTTGCGCGCATTTCGCACCCCGTCAGAATGTGACCGCGCGACCTCGTGCTCAGAGGCCCGGCGCCACAGCCACTGAGCTGCCACCTTGTGTGTCCTGAAGACTCGAGTCTTTCTTTAGAATGAACGCAACCTTAAGTAAGCACCGACTATTCACAGCCTGTTTTTCTTCGTATGCTTTGCGACTGCGGTCGTCTCGTTCGCACACCTTGATCGGCGCACCGGAAGTGTGGTCGTTTCCGAAACAAAGTCGGCCCCGCCTGGACCACACGTGGTGGGCAAAAAGGCGGAAGCCAGCCGACCGACGGTCCGGTGAAGCCCGAGAGTGTAGCAGTGTGTGGAGGCCCTGATCATTCAGTGTCCTTAAGACGAGGCGAACAGGATCTTGAAGGCCGCGCTGCCCTCCTTCACCTCGCCACTAGCAGGGAGAAGCACAGCAGCCGGAGGCGGCTTCGTTTCCATGATCGATTATCTCTTCCTGCCGGAGTGCGTGCGTGTGAGCGCGCGCGCAAGCGCTTGTACTGCCGGTATTTCCGGACTACAGGGCGCGGGTGCCACCGATAACGTAGGCGCCGTCATCGGAGGCTTGCCCGGTCCCGACGGAGTTGGGGAGGGACGCTAGTTCACGCAAGGGCTGCTCTGTCATGGCTTCGTTATCGCGCGCGTGGCTCTCGGCTCTGCCGGAAGAAAGCCGTTCACTTTCGCCGGCGTTTGGTGGCGGCTGGCAGTCCGAGCTCGGAGGACGGGGGCTCAGGCCGTGGCGGACCGGCACTGTTCCGCGCCATCTGCGTCGGCCTTGGACGCAAGGCTTCTTGCGCCTCGCTCGCGCTACAGTTCTTCCACCGTCGTTGTTCGATGGGTGGATGTGACCTCCGTCGTGGGACCCCGTTGTCAAGCACCAGTTTGCTAGGATTTGTTGGGAAGCTGGGATGTCGCTGTCCTGGTCGACGCTGTAATTGTCGGCCTGCAGTCGCCACACCAGGAGTGTCAAGAAGATGCCTTGAACCTCGGAGATTGTAGGGGGCGCGAATATATCGGCTATAAGTGCTATAGTCAATTGCGACCGAGAGAGTGCACGAGCAAATTTGCATTAAACTAAACCCGTAAAGAAGTGACAAGGATTCGGTGACTTTACACCGCGAAACTTCAATGCGTTCCCCTCAGCCCTGCAACATCGGAAGATATGCTAAAATTGTCGGTCTGTCTGTGCAAGTGTCTATCTATATAGTCGGTGACAGGTCCCAAATTCAATGGCAAACTTGTTTTAAACGAAGTCTGTATGCTTACACCAGCCAACTGTGATTAGTTAATCTCCTCGCGGTGTGTTTGGGAGTGCGCATGTGCGCGCTTCTCATACGCCGGGTGATCATCGTGACTAATTAGTCGCGTTCAGCTTGTGCGCGTATGTGACTGCGTTCCCATGTGACCACTTCGCCTCATCGGCCTTTTCATCTGAGGACGCTCGCTTTTGAAATATCCCTGAGTTGGTACCGCGACGCCTTCCAGATACGGAGCTCACTGATCCCCGACATGTGCATGCTCACATTTGTGAAATGTATTCAGTGCTTCACGCTCGCAGCGTCCCGGCATGCACTTCGTAGCATATTATCGCTGCGACATTGTTGCATACATTTACGCAACGAATTCTCGCACCGTCCACGCTATACCTGTGTGCGCTCTTCCTGGCGGTCTGGGCCTGGTCACCGCGTTTCTTTCTGTTTAGGCATGGGGACGCCTTCCCGCGTCCCTGTGCGAGGCGTAAAAGAACCCTTACTTTCTTGTTTACTTGTTCGAGTGCGGAGGAATGGAGCGCAGGTGCACAGTGCATTTGTAGAAGAATAATCCGCATTAGCCTCTGATTTGAAACACGGTGTTACTGTCACTTGAATTCTCTTCGAGACATTTGCAAACTTAGTGCACTGTTTTTCTACTAGAGCAATCTCCGTAATTAATACATCAGGCAGTGCTTGTTAAACGCAGTAACACTGGCGAATGCCATCTTAATGGCGGCGCTTACAACATGGTTCGCCTCACCGACCTTCGTGAAAAGCTCAAACCTGGCGTACACAGATACAACATAAACAACGCAATTGTAAAACAAGCATTTGGTAAGAAGACGTATAATTCCAAGCCCATTGTTAGTTTGAATAGTGCGTGGTCTAGCCTATGAAATAGCTGATGGCAGTCATGGGCACAGCATGCGACACATACCCTTATACTGTCGATTCATGTCCATTGAACCTCGAATAATTCGGCTTTAATTTAATTCAAGCCCACTAAAACGTCTCCGCGAGAAATCATGCGTTGGTATGGAAGGAAAAGTTCTGTAGTTCGAACGCGAAAGCATGCCGCTTTAGTTAATTCGACCCCACCGGCACCCCCTCATGCGCGTAGTGGTATCTAAAGCCTAGAAAATAAAATAAATTCAGCAGACGGCGTTGCTACATTTGTCTCTTTTGAGAGTCTTGTCAGCACAAAAAAACAGTGTTGAGATTTGTGGGCCACTCACCGGCGACGACACTGTCAGCAACGCGACAGTCTAACGCTAAGGCAGTGTCCTGTAGGCGCTCTTCACCATATGGTGGTTCAGTCGCTCTTCCACGGGAAGCAGAATACATTACAAACTACGAACAGACTACATTGCATTACATTACAGACCAAAAAATATTTGAATTAGTTCATTTGTTTACATTTGACAACTCGACCTTCCGGATAATTCGCTCAAATATTGCTGTCCCGCAAGGGTCAAAACAACGGGAGTAGACTGCATTATGCTCTCCTGTATTCTTGCCTCTTTTCGCTGGCGACGTCTATTTGACGAGTGTGACCTTCAAGGTGTATAATACTCAGTCGTACCTTCTAATCAACTCCCCGAGGATGACAAGCGAGAAGCCTTTAACGCAGAAATTGGTGAAATGATGCGAACTTACCGCGGACGCCAGGCATACTTACTTTCAATTACTACATTATTCCTCATATTGTAGGTGCTCTATGAAAAGCTGTGCGAACGTTGTAGATGTTTACGTGGACAATAACATACTGTTAAAGAAATGTTAAAGAAATTAAAAGAATGAAACTGCACACAAAAAAAGTCAAGCTTTATTCGGCTCAGACATACAGTGAACTTAAACTGCCATGAAATACAACCAAACTAAAGTGCACTTAAGCGAGTCTTAGTGTTTTATGGCTTCGCTCCATTAGTAAAGTCTCAACAAAAGATTTTAGGGCACAGAAGCTTCCAGGAAGAAAAGAAAGAAAGTGAGGCGCACGCGTAGACTCTCACGTGACCCGGATTTAGCGAAGCATAAAGCAACCAGTTTTGCACACGGCGACTTGGAATGCTAAAATAAGTACGCCACACAAGCGCTTTTCGCTAGCGCGTGCCTCACAACGTGTCCGTCCTTCATAGCCCCCGTAAGCGATCCCACACTTGAAAGAACGACTCGGACAACGCACATCCGGGGACGACGAGATTGGAAGTGCGTGCTGCTTTCCGTTCGAAGAGCAGAAGCCACCCTCCTTTGTCACGAGTCCTCGTATCTTAGACGTGCTACCAAGCTCCACTTTTGTCGGCCGCCCCCCCTCCCCTTACTTTCTTCCCCCTCCCTTCCTATGCGTTCGTCCATGCTAGTCTACTCTCTCGACTTGGTTTCCACTCTTTCGCCGCACCGTCCAAGTCGTTCGATATCGATGACCTGGGCTGCTCTATCTCCACTGGCATGCCCCTATTCCCGAAATTGAATATTGACAGTGGGACGCAAGAAGGAAAGACAAAAAAAAAATGAAGAAGGAAGGCGGGAAACAAAAGAGCTCCATTCGCTCCCTAAGTGGGTTTAAACTGTCGGACGCCCTCCTTTGTCGCCGGAAGCCGCGGCCTCTCCATGCGCGCAGCTGAGCGCACGTGACAGATACCTTGGGCGCTCGGCTGTGGCACGGCACGTTTTAACTTCTTATCGAAAAGTCACTGCGGTCACTCTATCGCTTTGTTTTGCGTTTCCGCTGGGGTGTGCAGTATTTAAACGAGCTAAGGAGGCTGCCGCGTCCTGTTCAAGTAGATATACTTCAGTAAAAGTGGGCAGTAGCCATGGCGACGGCCACAGCAAGCTGCTGATGAACAGCTATTGTGTTGACAGGTACTGCCCATAGATTGCCGCTGCAACATTATTTGCCCAGAGTGTGCCCTACATTACAGTTTCCGGTTGTGTTCAAGACGGGGCGCGCTTGCAATTGGTTTGCACAGATGCGCTCAGAGGCGATACAACCAATCTCACCCGCGTATCCTTCAGGTCCTTCCTTAGTAATGTAGAAAGCAGAATGGCAAATTGTCTGAGTTGAGGTATTGTCCATTGTAAGCATCATACTGTGTAGAAATTTTTTGTAATAATGCATCAACCTTGAGCGGATGCTTCATCACGTGTATATCACTACTGAAAAAATGAAAAAAAAGGGGAGTTGGAAAGTGACTTACCCTCTCGTTGACGTCGATCAAAGACATTGTCTTCTTGAGCGAGTTGGGGGTGAGAACGGGGCGGAGTCAGTAAGCACGGCACTCTATACGTCCCCCATAGCGTGAGAGGAGTGGTAGGAGTGTCGGACTGCTTATGTTTTTTGACTTCACTACTTTCGCGATCGGATCACACTTATAAGCTGCGACTACGCACGGGTACGGCCCACAATTTTAGACTGGATGAGCTTTGGAATTTGCCCACATTTTTAGACTTCACTATATACGTGATCGGCCTACGAAAGAGCCTAGAAACACACATACCCGATGTGAAAACGTTGGGGTAACTCGCTTAGAAAGACATTGTCTGTAGGAGAAAGCGATGAAAAAAAGGTAGAGGAACACGCATATATATTTGTTTACGTGTACAGGTGAAGGAAGGCGTAAGTGTCACAGCACTAAAATGGCGGTTTGAGCACACACCAGGGAGAATCACGTTTAGCCGTCAAATTACTAATTTGTCCAAGTAGGGATAGCACGTGAGAAACTAGTAAGAAAACGTATGCGCTTCATTCATTTTATGAACAGCATAATTCAAATTATATCAAGAGCATGAATATGAAGACATCTCTGTCACGTGACAAAGTGCTTTGCGCGAGCTGCCCCTATGTTGTCTCAATTCCTGATAACTTGCGTCGCAGTAATACAGAAATACGCAGTGCCTTCTACACAAGATATCTCTCAGCCAAATATTTATCCCCCCCCCCCCCCTGCAGACGAAGTTAAGCGATGATCCGTAGTATCAACATTTTCTTTTGGTTGGAGTACGTTATTTTGCGACACCAGCGCCGACGAGAACGAAATACCTCTGCGGCGATTCAAATGTGAGTACACTGATCAGCCCCAAAAGAGTAATATCTCGCACTCAAGCCGAAGAACCGTCAATGCTGTAGTGCGCGGAGAAGTCGTATATTCAGAAGAGAGATCGAAAAAAAAAATATCAGCACAATAGCGGTAGGTGACGCCATTTCGTAGAGAAGTCGGGGCAAGATTCCGCGGTCGCATTACTGGAATCACCCACTGAGGGATTCGAAGAATATCTTGGTTTCAGTCAGACATGCATAAAGGGAAAGCCGCTCCAGTACAAATTGTTCGAGCGATTCAGAAAGAACTTAAATTGTTGACCTTTTTCAAAAGCATATGCTGCCTTTGAAGCTCGGTCAAATTTTGCATATTGCGCACTTGGAGCTGCAGTTAAACATTTACAATTCAATCAGAGGCTTTCACATGACGAGCGTAGCATTTTCTACGCGCGAAAGAAACGTGAAAATTGCTTTTCTTTCTTCGTTTTTTTTCTTCATCCTTTTAGTGCGTTTTCATAGCCGAATTTCTACTCAAAATGAATTCTGCAGGCAGTTTCTTCTCTAGTGGGCGCTGCGTATTGCTGAATTTTGGTTATCGCGGTGCAAAAGCACCCGCAACAGTTAAACAAACACCACAAAAGAAAACTAGAAATGCGACGGCGGATAGAAATAGGTGACTTTCCCGTACTGCACATGGGAGGTTGACCCAACCCGCAGAAGTGATGTAAAGCCACGTCCTGAGAGGAGATTACTGATGGCATTCTTGAGAGCGGCCACGGATATTCGGCTCTTGAATGCCACATGCGGCCTTCCAGACAAATATCCCCCGCTCATGTTGCTCAGACTTCGCTTTTTCTTGTGGAGTTTTGGCGAGACAGAAGGGTAACTGAGGCGAAGCAGAAATACAGACATGAGTAAGCTAAAAATACAAGCAGAGCTTTCTTACTCAGCGTATAATATATATCCATCCCTCGAAGAGCGGATTCTACCAAGTCTCATACTGCTTTTATGTGCCTGAACTGACGCACAAATCTTCCCGTTTCAATTGCCCAGGATTTTGTTCCATGTACTTTGTGCTTTACTCCTCCCAATGCCAAAACAGGCTCTATGTCGGTATCCGAACGTTACTACCTCAAGACGTATTTCGGTTTCAGGGTAAATAACACAAGACGAAAATAACCACCCATATAAAGTAGCTGTCCGGTGTTTGTGAAACGTTACTTCAGTCGAGAAGTTCTTTGATATTTCGTTTATACCTTTTTGCGCTTCTAAGCTTTCTCTACCCGTTCAGGAACAGTTCTGCCTCGTTACGTCGAGACAACGCTATACATTATTCATGTCTTCGTTTCAATAACGCACGATTGAAAACACTGGAACGTAGTAAACGCCTTGCATATACGTGCCACAGTTTTCTTTCTTTTGGTTCTAATTCGCAAGTAAAATCGGGAATAGATAGTGCAAGTTCGTATACGAACGACCACAACATTTGAGTCAAGCATTCGCGGTGTCTCGCGGGCTCTCTTCATTCTCGTTGGTTTCGCAGATTATTGCGACATGCCATTCGTAGCAGCTGTGAACGATCGGAGGAGTTGGTGAAGATGCATCATCAAAAACAAGACAAAACAAACCCTGGTGATTGTAATTACTAGCCTACATCATACTAGTAAACGTCAGAAATATATCACTGCCAAGCGCTGCATAGCTCTAGAAGCGTATTAAATATTGCATTCACCCGCCGCAGTGGCTTAGCGGCCATGGTGTTGCGCTGCTAAGCACAAGGTCACGGGATCGAATCCCGGCCGCGGCGGCCGCTTTCGATGGGGGCGAAATGCAAAAACGCCCGTCTCCCGTGCACTGGGGGCACGTTAAAGATCCCCTGGTGGTCAGAATTAATCCGGAATCTCCCACTCCGGTGTTCCTCATAATAAAATTGTGCTTTTGGCAAGTAAAGCCCCATAATTCATCCATTCAAATATTGCATTTACGTGCATATAGGGTGTGACTTTTCAAGTGTTGTTATTCACGATCATTTTCCGTTTTCTTTGCATCAGTCGTGCATGCGAAGTGTATACCCTTGTATATATATATATATATATATATATATATATATATAATATGTGTTTGTGCGTGTGTGTATGTATGTGCGTTGTTTCATCTGCGTGCTTCCATTAGGTCAAATCAGGTCAAACCACCATTAGGTCAAATTTTAACGGACACTCATTTCTGTTCTCACTACTGATTGCACGGGTATCGTACCATGGCTCTCTTGATGCCAAACCAGCTGCTCGATTGCGACCACTTTATGAGGTCATTAGTGTCAGCTGAGCTATGAGGGGCTGCTCCTACTTTTGAAAGGCGCAGCTGAAGTTTGTGGAGAGGAACGCACGTGACAAAGGAATGAAATAAAAAAAATGATGTTAGATAATAAGTTGCTCCACAGATGAAAGAGAGAGATGCTGATTTTAATAAGAAGCTGGAGATGTTAGCCTGGTGATCGCGTGGCATGCTATTATAGGTTTTCAGAGGGGTAAACAAAAAGATAAATACAAGGTGGGGAGGTCAATCAGAACTGAGCCCAAATGGCCACGGGGGGGGGGGGGGGGAGGAAATGGGAGGAAAAGATGAAGATATGTCGATCGACTGGGAGACAAGCATGGGTACATTGGGATTGCAGAAACATGGCATACAAGCAGACACGCATGTATGTACGCTTAAGCTAGTCGCAAAATTTCGTTAGGGAAGTAAGCAGCAGTGAAAAAAAAAATGGGTTATGATGAAAGCCTAACGCGTGCGGTAGTGAGCCTATTAAACGCCAAAACTTGGTAACGACGGTTATAAATTCTCTTGAAAGTGTTTACGAAGGGAAGTAACGATGAAAGCGAGGAGCGCGAATGACGTGCTGCCTCAAAGTCATGGTGGCTGTTTCCGTTCGATTTTCTAGCTTTAAAGTTAGTCACCTCGTAATAAAGTTACCAAGCTCGGCGCTTCTCTGCTCTCGTGTTTGCGCGGTTCATTTGGGTGGGTTCGCGAGCAATCTATATAGAGCGTGTCACTAACAAATGACGTCATTTGTAGTTGTGCATGAACTGATGTATTTTCTGAATTTCACCGAAACATTTCTTTTTCTTTATTTGTGTTACATGTGCGTATACTATGGACATGTTTTAATCATACTTATGTTTGCATTCTTGCCTTCTATTAGCTTGTGCCAAAGCATTAAACGAACATATCCACGGTGCGCAAATGCGACCAACAAATCGCTATTTTCCAATGTACTCTTGAGCCATTCCTAAAGTTTTTTTGTGAACAGCCTAATCAATGATAAACTATTATGAATTGCCTAGCTAATAAAGTATTCATGTAAAGGTAAAACCTTCCCAGAATATCTTTCACCAATGACACTTTAAAGCAGCCACTTTTGTATTAGCCCTACCTAGTTTTCATCCCGCATGAACCACCGGTTCAAAGTTGCCCTGCCAAGCTGCAGGACTAATCTTTGTTCTGATTCGCCTGTTCCGAAGACCAGTGCGGACTGGAGCCACCTTCCCACCTCCGTCGTGTGCATGACAGTGCCCGAAGCCTTCGAGCCTGCTGTACACGATCGTCTTCATTGATCCACTTTCTACACATGTATTTATGTCTATTACCCACTCCTCTCTTTAACGCCGAATGGCCCCGAGAGTAAATGAATGAAATGAAATGGATAAGTAGTAGATTATGTTCACAAATTGCAAGCCGATTTGTTTCCGTAAAGACAGCTGTTTTCAGCATGCATTCTTCTTTCTTTTTTTTTTGAATTTCAAATAAAGCGCGCGAGATTTGAGAACACATCCCGTAATTATGCGCACGGTGATGTTTCTACCCGCATACACGTTTCAACTGAACAATCTGCGTAGCACGCTGCAAGAACGTGTGAAAATATTATCAATGAAAACAGCGACGGTCTCGATCGTTGTTTCGGATGCAGTTCCATCCTGCGCCACAGCCTCCCCGCCCTCTGCGCAGCGTATGGCAATAGGAAAAGCGCTCACTCATCTCGAGAGTTGCCTATAGCGCTCTCTATCAACTGTTTGCAGGGGCCCCATCAGTCGAGCAAGCTAGTTGTCTTGGTAACATTGAGGAAGGACCATTGTATTCGATTATTCGGCGCCGCAGACACACACCCTGTCTCCGTGCGGCGGCGGTTATTCGTTCGAAGTACTGTTGAGGGCAACAACTTAACACGAGAAAATGATTAGTTGCGAGGTCTTTTTTTCTGAACTGGTCCTGTTTCTTAGACATCGCTAAAGTTTAAACAAAAATTAAATTAAATTAGATTTTCGGGTTTTACGCGCCAAAAACCACGATCTGATCATGAGGCACGCTGTAGCGGAGGACTCTGGAATAATTTTGAACACCGGGAGCTTTTTTTTTTTTTTGCTTGCACCTAAATCTGAGAAGATGAGCATACATGAGCCATCGCTTCAAGCTCAGCAGCGCAATGCCATGGCCACGGAGCTACCGCGGCGCGTTCAGAAAAGTTAAAGCCACCACAAATGTCATCACGAAAACAAATCGTTCAGGTGTTTCTCAGTATGTTTTTCAACTTTTCCATTGAAGCCTTTTGCGTTCAACCTTACAAAGCCAAACGTATGATTTTTGTTACGTTGAATTCGACAACTCAAAATGCTGATTTAAGCAGGGGAAACTTAACTCAAACGCTACGTTAGAGTTTCTGGCACACTTCAGCGAAGTTTCTGTTGTGTAATGACAGAAAAAAAACAGTGATCAATTTTTCTCCATTTTTGTTGATGCAGAATGGCATTCGACCTTTGTCGAGTTAAACCGATGGTTAGAAAGATAACTAATAATCTTTGCTAATAAGTAAATGATGCTCTTCGAGAAAGACTGTCTGAGTTGCTCAAGAAACCAACGAGCAGAACTGTGTCCGTTGCGTTCGCGGAGTTTAGCCGCAGGAAGCATATTACTATTTCATAATAAATTGAGTAGATAGCACGCTGTTTGTGTGTATGCACGGAAGAACCATCTGCTTGAAGTTTAAGTGGCAGTTGCTTGAAGCTACAAGGCATCTTTTTTTACCTAGAACAGCGCTGCTGGGGCGTTACGCGCAACGTCGGCGTTACAATTCAACCTTCGGTACACTGGCCCGAACCAGACACCTTAGTTGCCTGTCGCAGTGCATGCTTGTACTTGTTACTTTGGCACGTTATGTGGTATGTATGAGTGGGTTATTTCATGGCATCACCTTTATTATTTCGAGCAGCGCGCAACTCGCATGGTCAGGGCAACATATCCGGCACCAATTACAGATAGTATTTCTCTCTCTCTCTCTCTCTCTATTTATCTCTATCTCTCTGTCTGTGTGTCTGCGTATTTATATCCCATGGTCTCAGACATGCACCCAGTGAAGGCGATAGCAATACACTAAATGTAAAGCACTGACACGTACGGATCTTTTCGAATTCACTTTTTCTGTGCACGAGTATGGCCTATCACTTGCACGTTCTCACTTATATCACGTGCCAGCAAGTATGATACCTCCTATACGTGTCATCGACCCGAGGAATAAAGCAAGCGTCAGGCTCCTCACGTGCGACAATGATTCGACTACTTCGCATCATCCTATACAATACAATTGCGCAGCATCTTGACATGTTGAACGAAGAAGCCGGCGTCCATCGTCTGGGCAAGCGAAAATCGACACTTAAATTCCCATTGGCTACGACGCCACGTCACGATCGCGCCTCGACGGGGCAGAGCGGGTGAATGGGGGGTACGTGCTGCTGCGATATCGCGCCGTGTGTTGCGTGACGGTAGATGGCGTCACCGCGACGCCACGTCATCCTCGCTCTCGAAAGCCTGTGGTTATCCGCGCGCAACCTCTCGGCTGCGTTCTAACTGCGCCTCGGGAATTCGAAATGAAAACACGCCAAGCCAACGCCTCCTATAGATAGGTGGCCTCTGCACTCTGCTTTATGAGTGCAAGCTCTTTGGAGCAAAATTTCGATCACCAAGTCCGGCGTTACGAAAGCGGGCATGTGAAAATCACCGCGGCTTACTCGGGAGCGTTCCCATTAGATTATATCACAGTCAGACAAGGTAGCATGACGTCACGGATCGAAGTGCGCCAGCCTTGTGCTATCAAGGAGACGTTCGCCAAGCGTCTCAACGCGCTCGCAGGGCCGCAAGCAGTTCATAATCCTAATGGACCGTTCAGCGGCGTTCAATTGGACATTAATGATCTCGCATTCACAACTCATAAGGAGTGCTTAGGTGTCCTCGCATTTTTTTCCCCACAAAGATGAGTTGAAAGTGCAGTCCCTCAGTCATGCTATTTATGCTGTTCTTTGTAACTGTAACAAAACTATAATCCTGGCTAATCAAGAACCCGTTATCAAAAAAATTGTAGCAAAAGAATAAATAAATAAAACATGCGACGAGTGAACAGTAGAAATAAGTGAGAAATAGGAATAGGAAAATCTTAGAAGAAATGAAACCCTCTCTGCATACTCAAAGCATGATACAAACTTACAAATCTACACATTTCATGTGTAATGTCTATCTAGTGCATAACCAGCGACAAGCTTGACCAGCTTCAAATCATGCGAAAATATTTATCTCAGAAGGAAGCCTACAAAACGTAACTAACGCGGAAATTCCCATCATGGCTCTAAATTTAAACAAAAAGAGTCCTCACACCAAGACACACAAAATGTTCCTTGCCAGAGATAGTCATCATGGCTTTACAGTTTGATAAAAGTTACGTAACACAAATTCCGACGCGTTAGTGGAAACGTGGTTCAAGCATCGGCCCTGTTCAGTTCTTTCGCTTCGTATTTTAAACAGCGCACTACTGAAGCGTGCAAGCCAGGTGCTGAACGGGCTGCTTCTTTCTTGCCATATAAAGCACCTTTATTGCAACAGCTAGAAGAGAAAGTTCGACTTATACACAGCTTCTTCAAGTAAAACTTATTTCATATCTTCAAAGTTAAGTTAAACATTTAAATTGAAAATGTGGCCGTGAAATCAAGGTTCTATAGACTTATAACTAAATCGCTTATTCATTCCCAACACTGCAAAAACGCGCACAGCATCTACAGCTGGCCATATTTACTTGTAGCCATGAGCATACAGAGAGTATCAATTTAAGTCATTCCTTGCCGCTTAGCATCACTTGTGAAATAGCACAACACGCAGCACATTCGTTGTGGACGGGTCCGTCAATGCTAAAGAGAACTGCAGCTTGGTATGACCACTACCGTACGCAAAAAGGAAGAAGAGAAAAGAGCGCCTTGGGAAAAGAGAGCTAGTAAGATAACTCAGCTTCTCAATCGACCTAGTTAAGTGTACCTTGGCACCGGGAGCTCAACGAGAAGCTGTTAGTCCTGTTGGTCTCGTCTCTTGGGTGGCAGCACCAATTCTGCGAACTCCTAGAAAAATCAACTGCTTGTGCAGCCTAGCCACCGCTAGAAAGTTTGGCAACGTGTCTGCCTCAAGAAATTCGCCGATTCTTCAGGCATGGTCTTCACAGTTAGCACTGTTACGATTGGGGGCTCAATCCCATCGCTCGTAACCCGTTGTCAAGATTGGAGTCCGGCATGAATTCGAAGGTAGCTGGCCCATGCCGCCGTCCAACTTATCCACGCTGAGGACGTCGATGGAGGGAAGGACTGCTTCTCATCGAGAACGAGGAATATGGGTTTATTTAGAGTATTTACATGCAGTTCATCAGTCTAGCATGACTGCGAGAGAAAGTACGTCGGTCTAACACGACTGCTTGAGAGAGTGTCTCAGTCTAACATGACTGCTTAAGAAAGTGTCGAGCATCCGCACAACAGCGGTTTATAAACACTCGCCCCCCCTTCATTCCAAGGGGACGGAAACGTTCGTCAAGTCATTGTAAACACGCTGCCTCTCCCCGGGACGGCTTACACACACGCGCACACACACACACACACACACACACACACACACACACACACACACACACACACACACACACACACACACACACACACACACACACACACACACACACACACACACACACACACACACACACACACACACACACACAGGTTCACGGTCCGGTACGGAACCGACGTCACACGGATTTCGTAGAACTCGGAGCTGCGTCCTCGCAGCGCGGCCGGGTAGCCATTGTCCTGCGTCTTGGTCGGCGCGTGGGAAAGGGTCTCCGACGACGTTCCCGCGGCAACTCCCCCGTTCGCGGCCTACCTGGTTGGCGGTGTCGTGTTGCGGCACAAAGCCTGCTTCGTCGAACTCATTCAGTCACAAGGGCGACGAGGCTAGAGCGTAACGGTGTCGTTCCTTGAAAGTTGACGCCGCCGTCGTCGCAAGTGGCTGGCAACACTTGCACCTCAGCTGGGCCGTTCTTAACAGCACTCTCTTCACTCGTCGTTTTAACCTCTAACGGGAAAACCACCGTAATAAATTTGGCACAAATGGTTCATATTTACGCGCCAAACTCTCGAAGAAAACGTGTATGCCGTCATCCAGCGCTGAAGAGTTTTGTGTGAAAGCTTTGGGACAGTTATTCTATAACTTTCGTCATTGGGCGCATTGTAATAGAGCCGTCGTTGGCGTCGCCGCATTAGCAGCACGTGGACCTCCCGTGACATTGGACCAGGAGTAGGCACTACTTGCGTGGCGCTTTCATGCCTTGTTTGTTACCGAAGCGCCTTTCTACACCCCCTGTTTTGCTCAAAAGGACCTGCGGTTGTGACAGTATTTTTTTTTTTTTTTTGAGAACGCACTTATACGAGCCCTCACGAAACTGTGCCAACTCAAAGGCACGATGGAACGGGACAGAGAAACAAAAAAGGAAAAGCAAGGCAGGGAGGTTAACTTGTAGGCGGCACCCGGTTTGCTACCCTACACCGAGGGAGAGGAAGTGGGAAGAAGAGAAAAAAAAAGTAGAGAAAGGGCTAACGAGGGATGCAACGCGCACACCTAAAAGTGTCCGCCGCACAATCAAAGGTGGCCGCAGACTTCACAGGTATCCACAAAGTGCATCAGTGCTCTCACGACTTTCTACGTTAGCTCGGGCCCGACTCCAATGCCACCGATTCCGATACATGTAAAACGCAGAAATGCTTTTCTGAGATAACCCCTGGGCAGATTTTTGTGAAATTTATTGCATTTCAGTTAGAAAGTTAAATTCTAGTGACTGCTGGAAGTGGAATTTTTTGTTGAGGGCCTGCTTTTCTTTATGAAGGTTGCCGAAAATACTTAAGTTTTATAAAAATAGAATGACGAAGTTCACGAAACCGCACCCAAGAACAGTCATCGCAGTTCTGAAAAGTGCATCCGTTCAAACATCCAAAACGAACAAATTTGATATTTTGTTTATATCATACGTGCGTTTGTTACAAACAAAGTTTACCAGGATCTTGCAAGAATTCTGCTCACATATTAGTCGGGCACGTAAGGTCTATTTAGAACACATAAAGCTTGTCCGCTTTAGATGTACTACTATATGCAATTTACAGAATTGTGATACCATCTTTCATTGTTAAGTTACGGAGTTGTAAGCTTGACAGTTTCGTTATCTGAACAGTTGCGAATTTCAAATTTTTTTTATTAGAACATCGCCGGGCTAAATCGAAAAGCCACTTTCCATAGTCACTAGATTTTAACTTTCCCTTTTAAATGCAACAAATGTAATCATATTTCGTGTTGTGGCTGCGAAGAAAAACAATTTCTCCTTTCCGATGTATTTAGAAAGGAGCTTCCGAGCTAGAAGCTTCGTCGTCATGCTGTTTTACCATCGAGAATTTCATCCAATACCACCTTCATCGTTTCATCGACGTAATGCCTCTGAAGTCCATGGTCCTAATATTATTTTATTGTCTTGACGCTCTGTCGTCTAGCCAGCCTAACGCGGTACGCATTGTCTGTCTTTCATTGTCAAAAGAACGGCAGCAGAGTATGATGTGTTCAATGTTCTCATAGTAATTAGAAACTCTGCACGAGGCGGTGTCCATTGAACCGATACGGAAGTAGTAGACGTTCGTAAAAGCGACGCCCAGCCAGAAGCAAATGGAAATGGAGCTATTTAACAGACCATTTATTGGTTTTATTAGGATATCACCAGTGACAGGAAGGCACCGTGGTGACATCCTGCGGTAACGGCTAGTTATTGAAACGCTGAAGACAGGCCGCCAGTGTCTACCATTGCAATGTAAATGCAATGCAATGCACGAAAACATCAGAATAAAAAAAAATCACGCTCTCAACAGTCTGAAATGAACGCTCGGCAACTACGCCAGCTGCATCAACAGTGCAATCCGAGTTTTATTTCTTTCTATTGCACTGTTTCCACGCTGAACGCTTTATGTGTTGTCATTCAAGAGAGAATAAAAAACGCAACGCACCTTCCTACCACCACTATCGCACTATAAAGCGCACTATCACCGTCGTTCTGTACAAACAGCAGCAACAGGAGTCGATAAAAAGTGAAAGCAATAGAGAATTTAGATTAAACTAAGGAAACGCGGACAAAGTTTCGGAGGACGGTTACTGATAAGAGTGGTTATTATAAAGAAAAGAAACTTAGTAGGAGTCACGTTTTCCCTCTTTTTTCTGCAACTGCACAAAGCCTTCGAACCCACTTTCGCCACCAAACACATATACATTTTTAAATATGACAGCAATATGCAGCATTCTGCGCAGTGCGAAAGAATAGACAACGGCGAAGATAGAAATGCAAACCTAGAGCTTACGCTCAGCTTCAGATCCTATTTGGAAAAGAGAAAAATTTCGATGGGAGTGAAGTGCAGCCGTTTACATTAAATGTTTTCAGTCACACATAAAAATTTAGCCCACGCAACTCGTCACTTCGTGCACATATCGGCGAGAATTCTCTTCACTATGTAGCTGCGCTATCCGTATGTGCAGAAACAGCTGATGTTTTGTAATTCACCGAAAATTTCAATGTAGGTAAGTTCGTCTGTCGTCTTTTATTTTTTGTTGTTGTTGTTGTTAATCTCGAGAAGTCGCTTCTGTCTCATGAATGGAAGCAAACGTTAGGACGTACTCCTTGTTGGCGCAAAAGCCTCGCATAGAGAAAAAATAAGTTACATGGAGGTCAACGGTAACGACAGATTAAAGACAGAAAAGTAAAGCTCAGTTTCTTGCGGTAATTTTTTTGTCTATTGTAACTAATGCGGAGTCGAGTGCACATTAAAGAAGAAACTTTAGCGAATCTCAGGACACAGTTGCTAATGCTCTTGGGATAGCTCGCTACAGCACCATCAGCCGATGTTTTTCGATTAATCATGCTGACGCTTTGTTATTTTTATTTCTTACCCAGAGGCAGCCAATACATACCGCCATTAAAGCAAGGTCGAGCCACGGCTGACGAGGAAGTACACATGGAACACGGGCGCAGCGACCTGGAAAAAGGCCAGCGAAATGAAGCGCTACCGAGCACATGGGTGTCCACTTGACGACTCCAAGAACGAAGAGGGCAGAATGAAAGGGAAGAGAGAGAAAAAAAACAGGATGACCACTGCGATGAGTCAAGCTCGAATGAAGCACCACTGACCAGGACACATTTCATTTAGGGCACCCCTCATATTGCTCCAACATAACTCAACGTCACCCACAGCCGAAGCGAAGCACTCCTCGTCCAAATAGAGTGATGATACGTGAGCAACGCGAAAGCGGCTCAGGTCGTGCGTGTCTACGAGTGCCTATAAGAACGTAAAGAGACGAAGCGGAAACCCTGCAACACCCTGTTCTTAAAGAAAAGGAAGAGGAGGAGGAGGAGAGCGAATCGCGTCCGGCCTTCGAGAACCGAATAAGACAACAGGAAAATGGGGGAGAAAAAAGAAATTGACCGTACCCGCCAGCAAACTGTTAGAGTCGGATCTCGTGTGCTCCTCTCCTCGGCACTATTTGCTTTTTTGTTGTTGTTGTTCTTGTTGTTGTTTTCTGCTCACCTTACAGCTTGTCCGTCTTTCTGGTCAGGTTCAAGAGCGCGTTTAGACGCTTCGCTCTAATCACTGGCCTGATAGCACTAACCTAGAACGGATAGGCAAGCAACACGGTCGTCTTTTTCTTCTGCATTTTTGTTACTAATGTTCTGTAAACAAAACGAACGTTAAGTCTCTAGAGATGAAGAATGACTCCCTCTTCTTCAGCGATCGTATTTGAGGCTGACATCAAAATCCGTAATGGCTTTTTTCCTGCCCCGCCGCTAACCGCGTCCTTTTCGACGCTGAAGAGGTTTTTTTTTATTTATTGATGCTTTTTTGCAGCGGTTTCATTCGACGAGTGAACGACGGACGCAGCCACAGAATTTGTGGAAGATATATCTTCCTCCGAGGCTTGTGTCGCAAGTTGGTCCCGCCTGGCGTTGGTTGCGCCAGATGTATGGTGGCACGGCTGCGTGCGTTAAGTGCATCATGCACGCACAAGCCTTATACTAATATAGCGGCCATATTATGGAGGCCAGTGCGCTTCGGACGAATACGTTAAGCGAACTAATTTTCAGGTTATACGGCGTTTAGAAATGAACTGTGATCCTCATATTTTTTGGTACAACTGCCTGCAAAAGGTTTTTTTAGGGTAAACGAGAGGGACAAAACTACACACATCGAGAACCTGCCGTGCGAATATGAATGCTGAAACGATGGAGACATTTTATTTATTGGCTCACAATATAGACAACGATGCAAAGCTCGTTGTGCTACTGAAGGCACAGAAAGACTAAAGCTTCATATTTGCGAGTTCCCGATCATCGTACCTCGCATTCTACCACGTCGAAGGCGTGGTAGAATGCGGGGTGTTTTTGTACACGGCACAAAAACACCCCGAACAAACGGATGACGCAACGGGCGAAAGCGCACAATGTGTGCCTTTTCTCGTTTGTCGACGGAAAAATAACTATTCTTTCTTCGTAATAGCTCGACAAAAGAACCGTTCGTTCTCGGGCGCTATTGAAAGATAGCACAGACGGCATATTCGATTGGTCTTTTAAAAACGCTCCCGTGAGCATAAGTGAGATGGGATGTCGAGCATGAAGCCCATCCAAATGCGCCGTTTAGGTAGTATTTCATAACCTTTGAAAACCGGCCAGGGCCCTCTCAAACTGCGCGTAGTCAAGTTTTGAGATTAAGCCTCCCAAACCTAGCACATCGGGTTACGAGGGATGTCATGCTGGAGCAGCACAATGCCATAGGCATCGAGCTACCAACCAGAAAATTAGTACTACACACTTGAAGGAAGACCGGAATGTGAGCCATGTGGCCACCGCCTACACTCTCACATTCTCCCCAACCACACTGTTTTCCCTATTTTCCCCCTAGAAGAAGTACCAAAGTAGTCAAACCGGCAACCAACTGGACAGTATATAGCGCCCAACACCTACAAGAAGTCGGGCTTACGAGGCACGCCGCCACTTTCTACTTCCACAATTTCGAATGCCGCTACTCATCATGCCAGAATTTCGTACGGTAATTAGTAATATCAGCAAAGTACAGTAAACTGCAAATGCACAAACATCAATGCAACCGTGCACTGGGTGGACGTTAAAGAACACCACGTGGTCAAAATTAATTTGGACTCCTCCACTGTGGGGTGCCTCAAAATCGTGTCGTGGTTTTGACACGTAAAATTCCAGAAATTTGTTTGTGCCTGTTGCAGTCGCGTATAGTGAGAGACACAAAAGCACGAACGAGGCGGTGAACTTTCATGCGTAGCGCGTGAATGCATGTTTGCCACTCAACTGAGGCTAACTTGCTGTGCCGTGGAATTATGTAGTGACACAGACACACACGCACACACATACACACACACAAACAGACAGACAGAGACAGAGAGTGACGAAAGAAACAGAAAAGTAGATAGATTAACCAGAACTTTAACAATTAGAAGTAGGCAGATTAACCCACAAAGTGGGGAAAAGAGCAGAGCAGAGCTTTAAAATTGGCGGAAGTGGAGATTTAACGAAGAGAAAGGAGAGGTCTGTCTTTAATACCGGTTTGCTGCCTTACACTGGGGGACAGGAGGAGCCTAAAGCCTAAATAGTGAGCTGGCTGTGCGTGCTCCATGTGTGGCGCATTCTGCATTTACTATCCGCGCACTTAGGCAGCTATTGAATAGCACCGGCCTGAGTGACTGTTTGTAGTCCTGCACGTTCTCCCGCATGCACGCAGTGTCCACTCTCTCCCTCTATCCCCTTTTTATTCCCCCTTTCTCTTACCCCATGTGTAGGGTAGCAAACAGGAAGCTCTTCTGGTTGACCTCCCTACGTTTCCGCTCCTTGCTCTCTCTCTCTCTCTCTCTCTCTCACTGCATTTGCTATTTACTAACCCACTATTCTGTAATTACTATCTGTATGTATAAACAGAGTTAATAAGCAGCACAACTTATTATTGCACTACATCTATTACCGAACTAAGTTTCTGATAGCCAAAGAAAGCTAGTTCACACAGGCATCAATGGACGTTTAGTTGGAAACATGTCGGCAGTGCCATGTATGTGAATCAGCGCAGACTACAGCGCGCGTCAAGGCTAGGCAAGTGCTCTTGCCGAGATTGGACGCGGCTCTCCTGGTTCCATTGTTTTGTCCCGGGAGCCGCCTCGGTGATAACGCTACTTTCGGCACACACCATCCCACGGGGCACAGATCTCATTGAACGCCACGCTTTCAGCTAACCAGACTTCTACAGACATTTCGTAACTTGTGTTTCGTGGTGCTTCGCGTTGGT
The DNA here is from genome assembly GCF_050947875.1 of Dermacentor variabilis. Taxonomy (NCBI): domain Eukaryota; kingdom Metazoa; phylum Arthropoda; class Arachnida; order Ixodida; family Ixodidae; genus Dermacentor; species Dermacentor variabilis. The sequence goes on from NC_134568.1 coordinate 39,520,412, forward strand.
GATAATATATCAGATTTATAAAGCTTCTGTGTTATAGGAAAAAGCCCTGCGGCTGATCGATTTTCAACACGTTTATTCGCGCAGAAGCAGCGGCATATTATCAGCTATATTTCTGGTGGTCTTAGTTCTGTGCAATCGTGCTTTTATAAAGAAAGTGAATATTTTCACATGGTAATAATACATAACACTATTTTTCTTGCCAATGCCTGTTGTTCATATCCCGTTTATGGCTTTAAAGTGAAGCTTTTCTTAGGATCACTCCTGCATTTTGGTTGTGTGTTTCTTTTATCTTTTATCGACTGCGCAGGTGCACACTGACGCCACACCGTCTTGTATCGGCCTATACAGTGCGTAACTAGCACCATACATCCTTCACCCTTTCGCACCCTTAACTCTCACGTATATCTTTTTTCTGAGCCTCGGCAGTCTTCTGACCATGAAGCTGTAGGGGGCTTGGCAGTGGTGGTGGTGGCGGCGGCGTAAAGGAAGACTTCTCAGCCGAGTGACAGAATCGACTACCACCAAGCGCTACTTCGACAACAAATAAACACGATGCGCAAGGTGTCCAGGTCGTTGCTATGCTGAGGTCGCTGGTGAGTGTTATCCGAGCACTCCTCAATAATATGCAAACGCCATGCGCTAAATGCGCACTGCAAGTCCTGGATTCCCTTGAACCAGTACTTACGGGTCTACAGTAACAAGCTGGCTTGTCATCCACAACCACTGCGGCCATTTCAGGAACAAGTCAAACGCGCTTCCATATTTCAATGGAACGCCAGAGGTCTGCAGTAACGGATGTCAGAATTATGGCACTTTGTTTTCGAGAACAAGTTCCCCTTTATCATAATTTGTGAACCTCGTTTTTCAAAGACAATTTGACTGTCGGGGTACAAATCCTTTGTTTCTTCATCATGCAATGAACGTAGTCAAATTGTTATGTATGTCCGCAAGGAGCTCACGTATGTTCACGAAATAGTGCAGCCTCACTACGATAATCAATACATGTGTCTCCGTGTTAAAAAGAAGAAACTTTCATTCACCCTGATAGGCGCCTACATATCCTCATCACGTGGACTTGATTGACAAAGACTAAACGACATACCCACAAAATCTCCAGGCCCTTGGATAATCATGCGTGACTTTAACGCCCATCATCCACTCTGGGGAAGCCTCAGGACTCAACGAGGCACGAGTCTTTTTGATCTCACTGCCAAGCCTGGACTAAGGGTTTTGAACGATGGCAGCCAGACTTATCTCCGGGGAGTGACTTACAGCAGCTGCTTGGACTTGACATTAGTATCGCATAGTTGCAGAGTTCAATGGTTATCAGACACGGAAACTCATGGCAGCCACCATATTCCTCCATACATGACTATCAAGCGCTTTGACAGTTCTCTTTTTCATGTGCTCTCAAGACATATAGACTGGCAAGCCTACCGAATTTCGATCGAGGAAAAGTGTAGACATGACTATCCCCAGCCCCTCGAAGACATGATCATACAAGCTCTGCAGGCTTCTACGCAGAGGTTTACAACATCTACAAGACGCACAGATTTCTACCAAGAATTGGAGAGGCTCCGGGTGATCCGCCGTCGGTCCGAGAGATGATATAGGCGTACTAAGTCCATTTATGACCCGAGGAAAGCCCGACACATTCAGAAGAAAGTTAAGCGTCAGTTAAACAAATTTCAGGACGAACGATGGAAGAGCTAATGCATATCGCTGGACTCTCGCAAGCCGTTATCATCCATGTGGAGAACTCTTCACACTCTTCGCTCCCCTCCACAACAACGTCGTCCCCTCACAGCGCTGGCTGTGCATCTAAGTCGTCCAGAGCTTGAGGTCGCGGGAGAATTTTGTGCGAAAGTTACTGGCGACTTCGTTCTGCTGGCTGACTTCTTGCTACATGATGTTCCCATCGCGAGAGCTGAAAGCATGGAAGTGCCTTTCTCTATGGAAGAACTGCAAGTGGCCTTAACTGTGTGCAGGCGATCGTCATCACCCGGTCCCGATGGGGTGACCTACGCTGCCATAAGGCGCCTAGGTTCCACAGCACAACGTCGTCTTCTGGATATGTTCAATCAATCTTGGCGCGACGGCATAGTCCCTGACGGTTGGAAGTGTAACCGACTGGTACCTCTACTTAAGCCTGGGAAGTCTCCGCTGGACCTTTCATCGTACCGGCCGACTGCACCTGCGCGTTGCATCGTCAAGGTCATGGAGAGGATGTTGCTGACATGTATGGAATGGTACCTCGAATACTATAACATTTACCCTGAGGCTATGGCTGGTTTTCAACGTCAACGGTCTTCAGTTGACAGCGTCATTGATCTCGTGACCTCCGTGCAGCAACAAAAAGCTATGAACCGCCTTTCTGTGGCAATCTTCTTAGATGTAAAAGGTCTTGAGACGACAGAACTTGGGTGCCACGTCTTTAGGTGGATTAGGAGCTATCTCTCACGGAGATCCATGTCTGTGCTTACAGAGGATGGCCCGGCAACTAGATATATCTCCAGTCGTGGTGTCCCACAAGGCGAAGTGTTGAACCCCACCCTTTTCAATGTAGTTCTAGTGGGACTCGCCGAAACGATACCACAGACTGATAATGTGTCACTCTATGCTGACGATATTGGCATCCGGGCGTCCGGCGTGACAAGACCACAAGTGAGCGCCAGAATACAGAAAGTAGCAACTCTGACAGTGGCATACCTTCGCCGACCAAGGTCTGACGATTTCTACAGAAGAATGTGCACTAGTGGCATTTACACGAAAAGCGATGTCTTTCTACCCGGTGTGCATCGAGGGTCAGTCCATCGCGTACAAGAAAGCTCACAGGTTCCCAGGCGTTATTGTGGATCGTGACCTCACCTGCAGTAAATATGTCTCATACATTAAAAGCTCATTTGTATTGCGAATATGTTCAAGGGGACCATCCGTGCGCTCCATGTTGCAGCTATACACGGCACTTTTTCTCGGATTTTTGCGATACAGTCGTCTGTTTTGCTTAACACATGCAAGCCTAATATCCTTGCACGACAGAGCGTACAAGCCCAAGCACTTCGGACATGTCGGGCCTCCCTAAGTGTTCTCTGATAGCTGCAACGATTGTCATTCCAGAGGAGCACCCGACCAGCACTCATATCATCGGTGAAACGCGAAGAGCGCACATTCGACTCCTTTCTCGGCTACCATCCCACCATATTGCCGATTTGCCAGTGCGAAGACCACAGGCTACATTCTGTGGTATTGTGACGAGACACCATGACTCGATACCATCTGGCTTCAAGCCTGCGAAACACCTAACCTCGGCATTGTGGTGTCTCCGGCAAATTCACGTTTGCCACTCAATTCCTGGAATTGCTAAGAAGGCAGACTTGTCACCGCTAGCCTTGACGCAGTTGTTTCTGCTTCTCCTCAACGAGTCTTCTTTTGACCGCATACACATTTACACGGACGGTTCCACCAACTCAAATTGCTCTACCGAAGCAGTAGTTCTTCCAGCAGACGCCATATCTTTGCAGTTTAAATATTCGCACAATACAACGTCGACAGCAGTAGAACTTGAGGCTCTTCAAGGTGCACTCAAGCACGTGCTCCAGCAGCCACCAAATCGTTCTGCGATCCAAAAGCAGCCCTCCAAACCCTGACGTTTGCCCTACGTCGTGGTATACAAGAGCAGATAGTGTACGAAATAAGGCACGCTCATAATCACGCGCTCGAGAAAGGCCAGGACATTCTGTTTCAATGGTTGCCAAGTCATTGCGGAATTGTTGACAACGTCCGCGCAGATGAAGCTGCGCGTTCGGCTCACCAAAATAATCAGCGCGTTCCTGTACCACTTTCAAGAACTGATGCTGCGCGACAACTTCAATCCGTTGCTCGCCACGTCACACTTCTACGATGGAGTTCACCGGGTTTCTCCAACTCACGCTTGCACTCTGTCGACCCTAACTTGCGACTTTGCCTGCCACCTAGACTCTCCCGCCGCGAAACAACTTTAGTGTGTCGCATGTGGTTGGGGTCGCATTTACAAATTCCTGTTCATTCCTAATAGGAATGCCCAACAGTGCCGCGTGCTATTTGTGCGGGTGCGATGAAACTCTAGAGCACCTTCTGTGCCATTGCCCATCCTTTGACACGCAACGACGTACTTTACAAGCGAAACTCAACCTGCTAAACAATAGAGCGCTCTCACATGGAAAGATCCCTGGACCATGGCCTATGCGTTGTCGCATGCAAAAAGGCCAGAAAAGCCCTTCTGTATTTCTTGAAAGACACTGGATTGCATGAACGTCTGTGACAGTGGAGATTTCGCTGCGACTGACTGTGAATGACTGTCTATAATTTTTCTTTTATTTCCTTATCTGTTCTTCCATTTTCACCCTCTCCAAGTGTGGGGTGGCGAACCGGCCACGTCCTTGGTTAACCTCCCTGCCTTTCCCTCTTCATTTCTCTCTCTCTCTCTCTCTCTCTGGAAATGACAACACCTCAGAACGGTAAGGAACTGAAAGTTTTTCTTGGCACAATGAATTTCGTACGGCGCTTTATCCCGAACATGTCTGTCGTAACAGCCCCACTTCGCACTTGTCTACGCCAAGAGATCGCATGGGTGTGGACCGAGAAGCAGGAAGAAATCTTTTACAAGTTGAACCAGTGTTTCCAAAAGGCACCGATCTTCGGCTATTTTGACGCTAAGGAAACACTATCAGCTGCCGCAAGTCAGTTGGGCGTAGGAGCCGGCCTTTTGCAATATGGCCATTCAATCGCGTTTCCTTCTAGGTCACTCGCAGATACCCAGCAGAGATACGCACATATAGAAAAGGAAACACTTGCAATTTTCCATAGCTGTACAAAATTACCTGACTATTTGTTTGGTCAGAACACGTTAACTGTTGAAATTGATCAGCAATATTTAGTTTCCATATTTTCCAACCCACAACATCAGTACCCACTACGCTTGCAGCGCATGTGTCTGACATTGCAACACTACTCTATCAACGTGATATACAAGCCTGGAAAGTAACTGTTCCTTGCCGATGCTCTATCACGATTTCTCAGCAAAACATGCATGAAAAAAAAACACAGGGTTTTCAGTTAAACGCGCTTTATTGTGTTTGAGCCTCGGAGTGCAGTCTGACCTGCTTGCCGCAATAAAGGACGATAGCGCCTTGATGAAGCTCCGGCAATAAGGTAATCGTATCCCAGTCAAAAAGAATGTACATGATGCGTTTTCTTCACTCGGAAGCGGGCACAGAGAAATCGAAAGCGAGAGCAAAAACGGTCATGATCTGGCTCAACATGTCGAGTGGCATTGAAAGTTTTCCAAAGGTTGCAAAGTGTGGAACATAATTATGCCACTTTTAAGCCATAATGATCCAACTTTGCCGTGACAAATTGTAGGAATAGATTTGTCTTACTTTGGTGGAAGCCAGTTCGCTTTAATGGTTGATTTCTACTCGTTCTTTGTTGACGTACGAGAGATGCACCCCACTGCGCGCGTGCTCACGGCATGGTGCTCGGGAGTTTTCTTCGGCCATGGAATGCCATTGAAGCTGTGTGCTAATAACCGTCCGCCATTTAGCAGCGGAGAGTTCAAGGACTATCTGGGAAAGCTAGGCATTGCGCTGGTCATTTCAAGCCCATACCATCCACGTTCGAACGGCATGACAGAAAGAGCGGTCCAAGAAACGAAAGTTTTAAAGCCCCACTTTAACATGTCTGACTTTCATGCAGCTTTGCTGGAGTGACGCAACACTCCACGTGATGATGCGCTCAAGTCGCCTGTGCAGAGGCTGATGGGACGCCAGAACCGAGCTCTGCTGCTGGTACCAAGTACCCACTTGGAACTCCACACAGTACCCTGCAGTATAGTCTATGGACGACTTCACGATATAAGTCACAGCCAAAGAATCTATTGAAACTGTGGTAGCAGAAACGTGCAGCCCATCTCGCGTGGCCAGGAGGTGACTACGCACAACGCCGTGATGCGGACGTGGCGGTTCGCCAGCTGGCTTCCCGAGGCCAGCTGACGAACGCCGCTCTGAGGTTCTACAAACGGAGGATGGTCAAGAAGTTCGTCGCACAAGAGAGCACATCGAGATTGTAGACCCCCAGGATACCAGTGCAGCCCTTCAGCCGGTTCCAGAAGACTCCGCAGAATCTGTACAAGTGCTACACCAAAGGACAAGGCAAAGATGCAAGCCTTGCCGATACGCGCAAGCCGAGAGACGTTAATTATTAAAACTAGAAAAAGGAATACGTAGCAGAGTCGTGCAGCATCACGTCACCCAGCTAAGCATCAAGGACGATGCACGATGCACGCGTGACCTATTGCGGCACATCTGTTCTGCCTTTAAAATCGCCTTTACCACAACATTAAACGTTGTTCATCACCCGACTGCAGATTCGCCCACATGGACGAAGCGTTGTTCTTGAACTTATAAATTTCTAGTTCTTTGGTTTTTAAAGGGCGTTATGATTATGAGGCACTCCGTATGAATGCCCCCGAATTTATTTTGACCACCTGGGGGCCCTTAACGTGCCCGCAAATTCTGGTAAACGAACATTCTTTCCCCACCCCCCTCGACCAACGGAACACGACCACTGCGATCGGAATCTTCTGTGCACTCTGCCACAATAAAGCAAGGTCACCAAAAGTAGAGTATAGTTGTGCACCTCCAAGAAGTTTCGCTGTCCCTGTATACGGACGTGTAACCACAAAAAAAAAAAACGGTACTGCTCATTGCGGTAAATATTGCGACAAGCAATAAGTCGCCGCGATATACGATTTATGGCGCATATGGCGCAGATGTTGTAACATCCCTATAGGAGCCGCATAGCTGCGTCCAAACGTGGGCGTCGAATAGATTGGTGCATGCCCCGTGGGATGGTGTGTGCCGATAGTGCAAACACCAGCACACTATCGCCTGCAGTACGCTACTACTTCTTTGCAAGATAGGGAATCCTATGATCATGGCATTTACCTGCTCGCTCTGCCTTTGAGGTCATTATTTCATTCGATAGCTTCACATCCATATCGCCTGGAAGCGATCAAGGCGGCTGCTGCCTGCGCGCGTATTCCGATCTGCTATGGTAGGCACAGAACAGTCATCAATCTCGGGCTCTTGTTCAAAGCGCCACCGTCTTCGGTGACACGGCGTCCTTGGCGGTGCTCCGCGGTCTGTTTCCTTCGCTGCTTGCTCCTTGTCGACGCGCACGCACCGACAGTGTTCATATATCTCGTGACCACCAAAAGTCATCGCGACTTCCTCGCAGAGAGAGTCAAAACGCGAGCCGGCCACGAGCTCGCACGAGTGCATAAAATCGATCAGCAGTGACGTTGCCGCATTCCGACGTAGGAGCTGCATGGGAATTTGGTTATAAATTTCGCAGGTTTGTCTAAAACTTTTTTTTTGTTGCTCTTCGACGGATCTGGTACCGTTCTCTACACTGAGGAGTCACATATAAACTTCGGAAATGCGTTAGCTCAGTAAAAAAAGTAAGCATATAGCTGCGTAAAAAACGGTGCAACCTCTGCGCAGCCACAACGTTTTTCCCAGCCACGAAAAACGCCAGCTCGGAGAGAGGGAGAAGCAGCACAAAGCGACCAACCAGGAAAAATAAACTAAATCCTCGCTTGCTCTCAATGACGAAGCGGATCCGTCGCAGCGAGTACAAGAAACAGTGGTGTATATCTGGGCAATATAAATACAACGAGGAAAACACTGAACGCCTGAAATAAAACTCCCTCCACCCTTCTTTCGCGCTCTAATATTTCGCTCGCTTTCCCCCTATATTTTTTTTCGCCCTCATTCTTCTCGCTACTGTATATATATACACACCACAACGCCGACGGTGTGGTGTATGTCGCGCTTTTTTAAAGCACCACTACCGAGTCTCGCAGAATTCCCAATGAGTTTCAGCTGCGTGTCGGCAATGTCGGGCGGTGGCCGAAGAGGAGACACGGGGTGTTTTATATACGCGCCGTGGGCTCGATGGGGGCCGCCGGCGAACAACAGCGTCACGGCAGCCGTCGCGCCGCCCGCCGTCGTTCAGCCGAAGGATGTATGTCCCCCAGTCTGCGGCAGCCCGGGACACGGCGACGGAAACAAGAAGTAAAGAAAGCGGGAGGTTAGGCCTAGATAAGGAAGAAAGGAGAAGGAGAGAAGCGAGGCCAAGGCGGGGTTACGCCGGGGCTCTGCGCTCAGATCCCGCCGACCACGCGAACGTGTCGCCTCCCTCCAACGCCTGCCTCGACGGACGTCAAAGTGGACGCCGCGGCCGCAATCCTTTCGGACTCTTTCTCTTTGCGCAACGTGACCCGCAGCAACAATATCGCCGTGCGCACAAGCGTTCCCTTTGCGCTGCATAGTTTCCTCTCTCGCGGACCGCCCCCAAGGCTCCTTATTGCGCGTCATTTCGCTCGAGCACAGATATGTGCCTTCATAGCTGGACTTCCCATTGCTCGGAGCTTTTTTTTCTTCTTATTCTTTCGCAACGGAGAAAGATAATGCGCGAAAAGTAAGCACAGATACTTATGTGCAAGGCGGCCGTCTATTTGAGCTCTGCAATGCTCGTTACCCTGGCCTGCCGTGTCTGGACATTTGAGCTCGCCGAAAACCAATGCTTTTGGAGGCCAGCGCACGCGACGGAGGCGGGTAAGCGAAACCCGGATGAGCAACTGCAGCCTGACACGGCGCCATGAACTATTCGCGCTATTTTATGACCCGCAGCGGTTGCTCAGTGGCTATGGTGTTGGGCTGCTGAGCACGAGGTCGCGGGATCGAATCCCGGCCACGGCGACCGCATTTCGATGGGTGCGAAATGCGACAACACCCGTGTACTTAGATTTAGGTGCACGTTAAAGGACCCCAGGTGGTCGAAATTTCCGGAGTCCTCCATTACGGCGTGCCTCATAATCAGAAAGTGGTTTTGGCACGTAAAACCGCATAATTTAATTTCTTTTATTCGCGCTATTTACCCGAGGTATATTTTCCTCGCACATGAGGAAACCTGAAGTTCTATTTCACCTGCTAATTAACGTGAAGATTAGGTTCCCCCTATGATTTCTCGAGCTTCATTGTCTGTGTTTCTTCGTATAGTTGTCATTCACAGAAAATTGAGCCTCTCGGATCCCCTTATTCTTTTAGCCCACTGCTACTTAAATGATCACACGAAGACCAATTTAAAAGTTCGTTCTGATCTTACCAAATTTTTATTCTGTTTCAATATTAAACTTCTACGGGCCCACGTAAGAGGTAACGAGAGCGGGACCGCTTTTTTTGGCGTCGTCATCGAAACAAGTGCCATAACTAAATGAGAGAATGAAGCGTATGCGCAGATGACTTAGCTGGCATACTCCCATGAGTGAAAAAAATTTTTATCGGTGTTGTTCTTGTTACTTATGAGCAGTTTTTTCTTCCTAACCCTCCACATTTTTTTAATCCATGAAGGTCGCCTGATAGAACTGCGTGCCAATCCAGCGCTGGTACCGTGTTCAGGTGTGTTTCTTTCAAAGCATCATTACGATGTCTTCCTGTCGTTAAATTAAGTTTACAGACTCAAGCGACCAACTGGCCAGTATTCATAACGTGACAGTTATATTTTTCTCTCGCTATGAACCATAAGTATAGAAGTACTGTAAGTGTAATGAAGGCGATATATTTTCCTACAAAAGTGTCTCTAAATAAAGAGGATGAGTAGATTTTGATGAAGAGAAAGGAGGAGAGGTCGGCTTGGAGAGCGTGTCTCTAGCCTGCTACTCGTCACTCAGCCAAGGGGAAGTTGGAGATACAGGGAAAGATATGTGGCAGGTGATTATGATATGGAACAATGAACTACTATATACATGTTGTCCAATACGCGGATGCGCGCCTTATAGACACAATACACGCAGGAGTAATCTTGTCCGCACGAAACGTTATCGTGCAAACAAATTTCGCACTATCTTCACGTCTCACAGTTCCTCGAGACGACCCGTCTAAGCCAGCCTCCCATAAAAAATTCAAGAGTGATTTTATGGTGTGTTTGGCATGGTCGACTCTTCTTCACGCGTCAACACTAGGCCGCATATTGAGGGCACACGCAAAGTATGTAAGCTGTTACCTCGGGAGTGTGACAGACGCAACAGTCAGGGCCCTGTTCTCGTCCAATCTTGTGGAGGTATCGGTGAGTATACGCCACACCTAGCCGTAATTGATGGACGAGTGTTTCCTTGCCGCTCCGCAACCTAAGTGGAAGCCGGAATCGCAAACCAGCGTCAAGTCTACGGAGGCGCTCTTATCGATGTTCGGGGTTGTCCTATTGTCGCGCCGTAGAGGTTTTGGTGGAGTTATGGAGCAAGGCGTTGATGTAATACCGGGAAAATTTAAGTTTTATTTAAGTTAAATTTAAGTCTTCCCGTCAGTGTGTGGCTTTTTTGCCTCCGCGTCAATTTGCTCATTTCCATCTATTCCACAATGGCTAGGAATCCGCTGCAGCATGATGGTATGCCCGGATTGAGACGCCTCAGCAAGCAGAGCCATGATATCATAAACCAGAGGTCTATATGCGGTTCTGTGATTCATATAATTGCTTACGAGTTGCAGCGCCAGTTTGGAGTCGCAGAACACTGTCCATTTGAAATATTCACCGAGACCTGATGGCATTCCAGGTGCTTTCCTTCGGCGTTTCGCTGAAGCCCTGAGCAAGTTCCTTGTTATATTTCCAGCTTCTATTAAAACTGCATCCATACCTAACAGTTAGAAGATGGCACGTGTCGTTCCCGTCCTGAAGAAAGGTGACCCGCTTTCGTAGTCAAACTACCGCCCGATACCTATATATGTTCTTGTTCTAAGTTCCTAGAGGATATGGTAGCTAACATCATTTCAAAATATCTTCAGGAAAACAACATTTTGTCGCAACACCAGCACGGCTTTAGGAAAGGGTTTTCGACAGTTACGCAGTTAGTCACCGTATTTAACTTTCTTGCGTCCGTCATTGACAGGAGCGGCCAGGTACACTTAAGCCCAAACAATGAAATGCTCCTTTCCTTAGACCGCTTCCTAAACTTACGTCAGGCCTCCTTACAACGAAGGACCGATATAGGAAGCAAGCGTACTCTGAAAGCTTCCTTCGCCCGTCCTCACGTAAGGAACGGTTGTCGTATACCTGTGTTCGAGAGGATCACTTAAAAAGTTTACGCGAACACCATTATTCAATAAAAATATGTTGTATCGTCACATAAATTTTAAATTGAAGTACTAATATAGCTAATATAGAGACGCGTGCGCACTTTCTTCTAGTTTTGTATACTAAACGCAAAGAAGTACCACATTAAAGCGCAAAACTTTATGTGCTCCAGCAACGCTGGCACGCCGGCGTTGTGCAAGGCCTATAGCAACGCCTAGGAACGCCGCGAACGCCACACAAGCCGAACGTGCAACTGAAGCAAGCATGCTTGGCAAGACGCACCGTGCTCGCGCTTCTCCGCAGGAGTGCGACAGCGCGCATGCGCAAGCAAACGTCACGTGGCTAAGCAGTGAGGTGAAGCGCTCGTTCAGGGCCAGGAGCGGCGTAAGGACGCATGAAGGTAGCTTCGGGGCTACCTTACGCTGAGGAAGCACCATGGAAGCGTTCACTGAGGGCCCCTCGGTAAGGAAGCTTTCAGAGTGACGTAAGGTGGCCTCACCGCAATGAAGGCTTCCTTACTGAGGTAAGGAAGATTTCATTGTTTGGCCTTTAATCTTCTCGGGCTTCAGCAAGGGTTCGACCTTGTACGCCCATGACAAATTAATCGAGAAACATCATATTATAAAACTGCCCGATTTTCTTATTGCCTGGGTTTCAACGTATTTGAAACAGCGTAACCAATATGTATCCATAAACTGTGAAGAATCTTGTACCCTTCTTGTCACATCTGGCGTCCCTCAGGGCAGTGTGCTTGGGCCACTGCTATTTCTAATATACTGCAACGACATTGCCGATGTGATTAACGAACCTGTGCAGATTCACATGTATGCGGATGAATGCATTATCTTCAATAAGATCCAGTCAGCTGATGATCAGGTTGCACTAAACACGGCCCTTCACAACATCCTCACGTGGAGCAATAGATGGGGAATGAAACTAAACTTAGAAAAGACAGTTCCACTACGCGTTACTAGAAAACTCAATCCATTTAAATTCTCTTTTTCTCTGGGTTCAGGACTAATTACAGAAGTAAACAAATATAAGTATCTTGGTGTGACACTAACAAGCAACTTAAGCTGGAACACGCACATTTCTAATACTTGCTCCTCTGCCTTACGTAAACTCTACTTGATGCGCCATTAACTAAAGGATACATCAATCCAGGTTAAAAGACTAGCATATGAAACATTTATAAGACCTAAATTAGAGTATTCGTGCATTGTCTAGGACCCACATACTACCACTAACATAAAAGCACCTGAGAAAATCCAAAGGAAAGCCGTCCGTTTCATTTTTTTCGCAGTACAGTCGAACCGTTTCCGTCTCAGCACTAATGTAATCAAATTTAATCCTAACACTTCAGTCCCACCGCATATTTTTTCGTTTGAAGTTCTTATATTTTTTAATTAACCAGAAAATTGTACTAAATTCCTCACTGTACATATCATTAATGGCAACTAGACGAACCCGACATTCCCGCCGCCTTTCTCTTGCCCCGTACTTTGCTACGACTAATTTATTTCAGCATTCTTTCCTTCCCCAGACAATCACTGATTAGAACTCCTTGCCGGCTGACTGTGTAGATTGTGTTGATCTTATACGTGACCGTGTTGTTTATTTAGTATTAAGAGTTATTTCCAACTGCTCGTTTTGCTTGAATTTGGATTGTTAAAATTAAACATCGTTATATTTTTGTGTTCCACTCCTGCTTGGGTCTCACGGCCTGCAGTATGTAATAAATAAATAAATAAATAAATAAGTAAATAAATAAATAAATAAATAAATAAATAAATAACTAAATAAATAAATAAATAAAATTTGGCTCGCAGCAAGCTCGTCGTGGGTGCTCAAATTGGAACCCAACACGAGGCGTTTTATATTACAGAATTTTAAGGGAAAAAATTTGTTGGGTATCACTTGATAAAACCACAATCTTGTTATGAAGCACGCCGTAGTGCCAGACTCCGGGTTAAGTTTGACCATTTGGGATTTTGCGACTCGCGCCCAGTACACGAGGGTTGTTACATTTGGCCCCATCGAAATTCACCCGACGCGGCCGGGAACCGAACCCGCGAGCTCGTGCTGAGCAGCGCAAGCCATTAAGCATGGGCTCTTCTACCAGCTCGCTGTCGCCTCGAAGTCACTTGCTGTTTTGGAGTGCAACACGTGGTAAAGTAGGTACTAGTAACAGCTGTTTTTACCAAGTACAAGAAATGTTCAGAGCTACCATAACCGCCACATCGATATAAAGTTGACGTGTTGGAAACATTAAGGAAAGTAAGAAACAATTATTTCCCAGGTGTTCTTGTACTATATTAGTAAATCAAAACCGAGCGCTTACTTAATTGAAGCCGCCATAAAGCCTGTATTTCTTATCAGCCAATAAGTACGCTTTAGGCGCTACGAGTGCCGCTTGTAAAACGACGGTTCCGATTCCCCCAATAACACCTAGTTAGCTTATCGGCTATGGTGTTGCTCTGCTAAGCATGAGGTGGCCGGGATCAAATCTCGGCCGCGGCAGGCGCATTTCTATAGGGGGCGAAATGCAAAAAACGCGCATGTCCCGTGCACTGGGGGCACATTAAAGATCCCCTGGTGGTGAAAATTAATCCGGAGTACCCCACTACGGCGTCATAATCAAATCATGGTTTTGGCACATAAAACCGCAGAATTCAATTCAATTCAATTGAATGCCTAGTTGAGACCAATAGGAAGAATTGAAGTCGAACAAGTGGTGTGATGCATTCGTTTCGTTTATTCAGCTCTAAAGGTCTAGTAAATGAATGCATATTGTCTGCGCCAGGCGATACTTGGCCAATCTCCCTTGGTGGTTATGTGCGACAGTTCCAGATCATCATCATCATCGCCATCACACACCAGATATTGAGTGACCTTTTAGGCAGCAGAATCGGAGTCAAGGAAAGGGAAAAGAAGTAGGGGGAAGCAATTGATTGACAGGGTGAGCAAAATTGCAGCCATAGACTAAGCCGCCTGACAAAGGGCACGAGCAACTGGAAACAACTGATGAGAGATGCCTTCGCCTCATAATGTGCACAATTAGGCTAATTATGATGGTTGTGGTAGTGAGCTGCTAGATAGTTTGCAGGATGTCCTATTAAATTAAGCTGCTCTCACTGTGAATGAGGCAAGGACCCTCACACGCGCTGTAGTCGAGAACAGGGTCCACGGAAGTCGCTCAACGTTGCAGCCCCACTTATCTTTCGTCACTCTTTTGCTTTGTGCCTGTCTGTGTAGCTCTTTGTAAAGGATAGCGCTCCAGCGCTCCTCTCTGGGCTAAATCTCGGCTTGACGGATGTAAGGCTCTATATTTTCTTTAAAGAAAAACGCAATAAAAGCGCCTTCCTTTCGGAAGCTCGCACATGAACACGTAAAAACTAGCCCAACCCAACGGTACTAAATAAATGGAGAACCTAAACACGATTTGATCAGAATGCAAAGTTCGATTGAGCATGTGACTACTAACGTTGGTCAGTGAGGAAAAGAAGTAAGATTATACACCGTACTCCGTGTCACACTGACGACACAAAAGATAGACGCCTTTCCAGACAGAACATGAGGTTGAAGAGGTTTTAAATGTCTATTAATATCGCTCACAAAATGAAAGGAAAAATTTTTTGCGCATTTCCACGAACGACATTAGGCATAAGATTACTGCGATTTCCACCAACGAAAGAACACTTAGCTCAGAAATAAGAAGTAATGAGAACGCCACTTTCATTCCAGTTCTGGAGATTTGCGGAATTACCGTTCCGCGGTCAGAGCTGCAGTGTCATGTCCTTTTATTTGCACATCAGTCCAGACCATCGTTAACCATTAGTTGGCCGTCATGACACTCAGTGACCCGATGCGGCAGCTCAGTGGCGGTGGCGTTGCGCTTCGGCGTATGAAGTCGCATGTTCAGTCGCGGCTGCCTCGAACCGAATTCCAATGGGAGTGGAACGCAAAAACACACCGGGTATTGGGTGCACGCTAAGGAACACCAGGCGGTCAGCGGGGCCTTCCAGTGCAGTGTACCTCACTAGCCACTGCGCTGTTTCGGGACGTTCAATCGCACAAATATAAATAAATAAATAAATAAATAAATAAATAAATAAATAAATAAATAAATTTGAAGCTCTTAACTTTATTTGTTTTTATTGAAAAGAGAAGCTGCGCTATTAGGTAAATATTTCTGGATGAGGTCGACACTACATCATGCCTGTGGGCTACTGTAACAGTGCAGTGCATGATGTTTTCTCCATGTACGATCGATAATCACCGTAGCATCCACGCTTACGCGACTCTACAGCCGCATATTCGGAAGCAGCAAAGAGGAACACCACCGAATTGAGCAGCAAAACCTATAACAAGCGGCACGCAAGATCTCAAGCATATCAACGTCCCTAAATAATAGCTGATGCTTCGATGCAGTGAAAGTCAACATCGTTTAAAAAATCTGGACGACCCCTAAAATCCCGGCTACGGCTGACAAATCGCCGTCATCTCTCTGCGTCCGGTGCGGCTCTGCGTACGAGACGAACGGTCCGGCCCTCCGTGTCAACTGGGATCTCAAGGGTCCTTCCTTCGAGCCGACGTCGACGAAGTGAGCGCCTCTTGGCCACCGCCGTAGTTCTCGATCAATTTCGCTCGGGCTCAACGTTGTCTCGTGACTGGATACGGCAGCTGTTACTTTAGCGTCGTGGGCCACGACAAAACGTGCAAAGATCGGCGCCTCCCTTCGGTCCCCGTGCTCCGCCGTGGCTCAAAGTACTGACGCCTCACCCCCCCCCCCCCCTCCCCGCGCTTCCTTTCCGGCTCGTTTCACCTCAAGGACGCACTGCAGGCGCGTCACTTGCCGCGAACGCAAGCGAGCGCGCAGGCGGAACTGAAATCCCAACGTGCCGTTGAGAGAAGAAATTTCGTGAAAGCGAACGCATTCCTCGATAGCATACCGTCGGCGGTCGACTTTATGCTCCACTGCCCCCCTCCCCCCACGAAGAAGCCAATGGTGCTGGGGGGGGGGGGGGAAGAAAGAGGGACGCAGCGGCCAGCTGGCTCGAAAGAATGGAACCGCAAGAGTGGAGCAAACACCGGCAAAGTGCGCGCGCACGTGACTAGGTGTGGAGCTACAGCGGCCGGGGAGTGCCACCGCGGAGCGCGCGCGTCGGCTGTCGCTGCCGCTACGGCGGCGGCTGCGCGTGCCGCACGAATACCGGCGCGCCGAAAGCGCGACCGGGAAAGCGCCGAGCGGCATTCATAACGACGCGGCACAAAAGGGCTGCCAGCATGTTTCCGTCCAAACATGCGATGCAATGGCGACCGCATATTGGGCGCGCACTCGGCCAGCGGTCGCCTCGGTCGACAGACACGGCCCTCCAGCATGTAATGAAAACGTGTGGGGCCACTGCTCGGTTGGCACACCCCCATCGCCCCCCTGGTGCCCCGTCCTCCCTCGTTCAGGCCGGCGGGCCGCTTTGTGCGGCCTGTCATTTCTTCTGCTTGTGCTGCTGATGAGAATCCGAGAAGCAGTCATGCCTCCTAAAGCGGAAGACAGGAGATAAATGAGAACTGATTATCATTTCCTCTCTCCGGTCCGGATGTGTGCGGGCCTCTGGGCTGCTTCCCACATTTATGCCATCCTTTCCTCCCACGGCGCGTTTGTTTGCTTTCCTTCCACGCGGGCACATTTGGCGTTCGGCTACGGGTCGCGCGCACGATTTTTATCGGTTAGCTTGTTTCCCTATACCTTGGCTCTTTTTCGTCCTCCAAGTCGTCCTCAACTGTTCATCTACCATGTGATTGTACGCATTAAATAACAGCTAAAGATTACTTTCTCCTTGAAGATATTAACATAAGTAAATATGTTGCGATTGAAGTTTAGCGCAGGATATGAGAATGGTTACCATACCGTTTGTTCGGGTAGCGTTGGCTGTGAAACATTTTTATGCGGCAGTTACATTACAGCTGACCATATTTTCTTATGACGAATTTCTGACTCCTCATTTGGCTTTACGAGATGTTGCCGGAAGCAATTATTATTCGTCTTCGAAAGGCCATCATGTTCGTTATATTACATTTGCACAGAGGAAGTACTTGACGGGCATTGCACAGAGGTATCTCGTTTCGAAAGAGCCCTTTCATGTTTCGACTGCGGATACACAACGATCGTATACTGACTATAATTATGCCCCGCACGGACTCAATATGTTCTTCACTGATAAGCCATCGCTTGGCCAACTCCAAAAACAACTGGTGGACAAGGTTAATTCTTCATTCTAGAGTTCCGTTTATGCTAGTACAATATTATGTTGTCACGTAATCTTGTACACTACTGGAATATATGAATAAAGGATTAGAATATTTAGTGGGCGAAGTTGGGCACATAAAGTAAAGCGGACGTTAAACTGACAACGATAGCGGCTGCGGTTCCTCAAATCTAGTCACAGTACTTAGTTCCACGGGGTACTTATGCAATCGTCATGGTAGGTTCCAGAACAATAGCTGGTGCACACGGGCAATCTAAATTCAACAACACTGTTCGCGTCGCACATCCAATATATGCGTTTTGCCCCTTAATACGAAGTGAAACAAGACGCTGTCGCCCCCGGCGTTTGGCGTCGGCTACTCTTTGTCGCAGGGAAAAAAAAAAAAAAATTAAATGACAAAGGACCTAAGAACCCTATTAGTGCACGAACACACGTGGGCTTGCGCACACAAGTAGAGGATTGCACATAGATGAATGCAAGAACACGCATTCATGCGCATTTTTCATTCCCGTAAATAAATTAAAGTGCTGCGAAAAGGTCAGAGAGCATCCATGGAAGTGCACACTTAAATAGCGAGGTGGTAGAGAGTCTACTGAACCGAAAACACTGTGAACGTTGCCGCCAGTCACGGTAGCGAGATGAGCGATTTTGCTACCTGACAACTTTCGCAGAGTTTTCGGTACAGTAAGCGAGTCTATAGCGCGCGAGTGCTGCCTTGTTAACAGTGTACTCTGGAAAAGGTAGGTCCCCCTGAAAAATGCCCAACAGTGTACGCGGGGCAGTATGTAAACTTACGAATTATCTGAAGAGCTCTCCTCAAAATTGGCGTTAACAGAAATTTAACTCATAATTTTCGAATTCTGCGACTTAACACTTAGACGGATTTGAGGGTAACTTGAGCAAAATCAAGTTTTCAGCGTCGCTCACGTGAATTATACTTGCCGGCCCACCACCATTAAACCCTACGGTTCCTGGGCCGATTTATGGAAGCAAATCATATGAATGACGCTATCGTAAATTCGCGACACTGGTGGCGAGGCAATTGCGCCAGCTTTAAGTGAGCGAAAGTAACTTCATTAGAAAAATCTGATCTGACATTTGTCATCCCATTTACCGCGTCCTTGGGCACAATGCTTAGTCACAGGCAAGTAGAGAGGAAGAAATGCTCGCGGTCTTACCGTTTCTCGAGAGATAGAGGTTATCTGACAGGGGCACATTGTTTCTTGTATCCGGCGTCTTACACTTTTTTTTTTTTTGTATAAGTGAACATGCACAAATAATCTGCAATGGCATTCAGTCTTCTTCTCGATACGACAGGAGGTTGTACAATGGCTTTTGTAAGGTGAAAGCGTGAAAAGTTTGCGTGGAGCAAACTTCCTGGCACGGCGTACTCAATATTGCGTCGATGTATGGAGATACCACGAAATTCGTGGCAAGTTCCTTTTTTTTTTAATTTCAAGAACCAGCACTGCGCGAAGCAGCATCACTCAAGAGCTTAATAGCAAACAAACGACCGAAATCTCCAGGGTATAAAACCAATGGGGCGCGAGGAATTGCGATTCCCGTCAAGACGGCTGCCAGCACGAAACGAGCGCCTCTCCGCGGCATCGTCGAAGCGTGGCACCGATGAGTTTCCGAACCAGGGGTCGGAGGAGTGTGTGGTTGATCGTAAAATTTTACGCTCTCCGTCGGGCTCTATTGGTGGGACGTAAAAAGAAAAAGACCATCGGTTCCAACCGACAAATTTTACAACCGAGATAACCGCATCCGGACATGAATGCAAACAATGTTTTGCCACAGGAGACGACTTTCTTGCTGTTTGGTTGCTCTTAGCGCGCTCCTTTTTTTTTTTTTTTATGGGGAAAAAATGACGCAAGGCCGCATTTCTCCTGGTGTGTGCGTGTCGAGGTTGTCTTCCCCCCTCTGTCGCGTTCCAGAGGTGAATTCGAAAAATTCTTTCTTCTGTCTGTTCCGTGACAATAGGTGTGCAAAGAAAACCAGAAAATAAAAGAGAAGAACAAGAACAGGCGAGCAACGTAAAGCAAGCTAGAGCGGCGTAAACGTGTACGTGTTCCGCAGCCAGATTCTATGGCGAACACTCAGTGGTGGCGTACATATTCTCGCGCTGCCATTGCCTCTCCTATGGAAGGCGCGTGTCCCCTTGGCCCGCCTATTCTCCGGCTTGCCCTCCATCCCCCCCTGTTTGTCGTCGTATTCTCCTGAGAGCGCTTGTCCCCGGGGAGGTTTACCGAAATACCTATCTAGGAGCAGACTGCTTCGTTCGCAGGGAGCACGCCAAAGACAACTCCGATGCTTCCCGGGCAGGCAACATACCACGAAGGGGTCCTGCGTCTATCCACGAGCCAAGAGTCTGATAGACACAGACGAAGGACGAGGAGAACAATACATTGGGCGGGAAGGAAGGAAGTAAGAGGTCTAGACGAAAAGTACGACATAAAGAAGAAGAACAGGGCGAAAGAGTTTGAAAGAGGGGAGGGGGGGCGGCACACGCATGACACGGTTCGCTTCGGGAGACGAGATCGAGCGAGTAAAAGTAAAGTCTCGCAAAGAGGAACACCGCAGCACGACACAAGCGAAAACAGCTCCGTGTAGCCCCGAGCGGGGAACGCAAATTTCGCGTTCGGCCACTTTTGTTTTCTGTCATGCTCGGAGCCCTCCTGCAGGCTTCGCGTTGGTACTTTGCCAGACACGCATAGCTTTGCATGCATTCACCGGCGGCGGTACTCGGCGCCGCGTGCTACTGCTGCACTGTCGCTTTCGCTGCCGCTACGATTTCGATGTGAGGCTCTTGTTCAGTGGCCTTCGCTCCGTTCCAATCGCCCACAAGTGCCTCAAGGCGCAATATCTCGCGTGCTTTTCCCATTGCCTCCTCCGGCGACTGGAGAACCTCGCCTCTATATTGTGCCAGCCACCCTGTTGGCTTGCCGTTGGCCTTGTTGCAGCGCTGCTCGCGCGAGCAGGATTCCAGCGCAGTGCTTTTGCTCCGAACCTACCTACACATGTCATAGCTCCTTTCGTCGGGCTCTGTTTCCTTCCTCGCTATTGCTCGTCTGCTTCCTTTTCTTCATCACTTTCTTTCGGTTTAGACATGCACGCGCTTCACGTAAAAGCCTTTGGTGGTTCTGTCAACGGTCTCTGGCGCACCGCAAGTGACGTGGTCTCCTGGGAAGGCGAACGGCCGTGGTATTGCCCCGGCGTTGTAAGGAACAAAAGTGGATGTGCTCGACTGGACACCTTGCTTTTGAAGATGTTTGCGGGGGATGAAGCAATTTCTTTTCTTCACGCTACTTTAGCAATATCTTCTTTGCTACCTCAGATGCTCGAATATTGTAATGGCACCGCGCAATGACATCAAAGACATGTCCTCAGCTGCTTTCGCCATTCGAATGGCAAATACTCACCGCTTAAGGGTGCACAGATGGCGTGGACAGAGCTTCTTTTTATTGTTATGTGCGTCCTTTGTGTTGGTTCTACTTTTGTACGCGCGCTGAGCTCGAGCGTTGGAAACGTCAATAAGTAGCTGGTAAATCACTTACCACATGCAGCAACGTTTCGAAACATTATTTTTGTAGCATTCAAACTTACACGTTCCTAAACGATATAATTTATGAACTAATGTGTGAAAAGACGTCGCTCCGCTTATTGAGACCCATCGCAGAAAATTTGCTGATATAAGGGGCAGAAAAAGAAAAAGAAATGGGCATGGGCAGGACATGTAATGAGGAGGGAAGATAACCGATGGTCATTAAGGGTTACGGACTGGATCCCAAGGGAAGGGAAGCGTAGCAGGGGGCGGCAGAAAGTTAGGTGGGCGGATGAGATTAAGAAGTTTGCAGGGACGGCATGGCCACAATTAGTACATGACCGGGGTTGTTGGAGAAGCATGGGAGAGGCCTTTGCCCTGCAGTGGGCGTAACCAGGCTGATGATGATGATGATGATAAGGGGCAGTGTCTATCGGGGAGATAAGGGAAAGGGAGAATCAGCATTTGGCGCTCTCCAGAGGCAGATAGAGATACAAAGACACAATAGATAGATGTCATTCGTACAAGCAAAGTTCAACATTACATCTGATGAGACAAGTTTTTTTGAAAATCTGAAAAGCTTACAAGTATGCCACTCACCTAACCGCGCACGGTCCGACACGAAAACCAAATAAAATCCTAAGCTAGCTACCCCTCAAAACAAATATGCTTAAGCTTTCTTGCGCTTTCTGCTGTCGGCTGTGTCTCCTTTCTTTCTATTCCCCTTTCCCTTCCGCCAGCGTAGGGTAGCCAATCAGACCTTTGACTAGTTAACCATCGCTGCCTTCTTTTTAACTCCCGCACTCAATCACTGTTGTTGGTTAACTCGGCGTAACACTATTTAGCTTGCGGGTTAGCGCAGGTAACAGAGAGGCTCGCCATAGGGAAGTGATGATCGCAGTCTCGTTTCGACGAGCAGTACAATTTTTCTTCGAATACAAACTTATTATCGGAGAAGTGATTTTTCTCGCAGTCTCCAAGAGACTTCCGTTCCACGGAAACTACGTCATCGCTCCACAGGTTTTTACGCAGAGCAGTACACATATCTACATGTAGAGCTAGCGTATACGTATACAGCCATCTGTACTACCCCTGCAGATGTGCCTGTTTCCCACTCTGTTCTCTAGGAATCACGCAATGAAATAACAAACTCTACCTAAAGAGTCTCACTGCAAGAAATACATGGCTTCAAGCCGCATCAGTCCTTTGATAAACCAAATTAGTTCATTTGGCTGTTTGTCGTTTTTAGCTAACATAGTTTTTATTGGTTCTTTCCATGGATGTTGCACCTACTTGGTGGTTGTGGCCGTTGTTGTACTCGAACGGGCGCGTTCGTTGCCGAACGCCAGCTGTATTAGCTCCTTGAAACACACATGTTCTCACACCAGAGCTTTGTGGCGTCTGAAGGTTTAGACGCTGGCGTCGGTGCATCGCATTTTTTTCTGCCAATAAATATTTTCTTGTGTTCTGATCCATGCTCTCGAAATGTACGCTTTCATAGTTCCTGTGCCACTTAGTAGTGGCAGCTTAGTTCAGTGGCAAACTAAGTACTCCTAAAAAATTTTCCTCATGTTTTTTTTTTTTTTGTAAGCCAGTTTTGCTACCTTGATTACTGTGAGGGATTTCCTGTTCAGGCGAGGCATAGATTCGTGGACCACGAATATATGTTTGAGTGAATGCACAAAGCCGCTATCGCAGGATCGTTGGCTCTACGCGCTAATTTAGAGGGAAATATTTATTTACTTACTTATTTATTTATTTATTTATTTATGTAATCATTCATTCATTTATTCAGTACCTGCATTGTCAATAAGACATCACAGCAGTGGGTTTTCGTTCGAAATACAAAAGTTATAGAACTGTATTTATAAATTCAAAGCGTGGTAAAAAGCATGAACAGATGTAATTAGTACAATATGAGGCGGAAGAAGATTCCAGGCGCCTGCTGTCTGAACAAGAAAAGAATACCGCAAAGCGTCACCTTTAAAAGCAAGTTTCTTGACTTTCAAAGGGTGATTCTATCTCTGGGATATACAGGGTATTTCAGCGAACACTTTCAAAATTTTTTTAACGGTTGCCTGTGGCAGAAAGCTCAATTATAATTTTTGAGCCGTTCTACTCGAAGCGCCGGAAACTACTTGCACAAAAAAATTTACTTTTAAGCTAATTATCTTACGACCCATATTGCAATTTACAGCTTCTAGCAGTGGACTTCGCAAGGCGGATCAACTCGGAATGAATTCTCAAGACCACACCACTTTTGAGATATAAATTCCCGAAATTTGCGGAGAAATGCATTGGCGTTGCAGTTACTTGTGTGCTTCAGTGCATGAAACGAAGTTTTGTGAACAAATTAACGGGAACGCCATGCATTTCTCCACAAAGTTCGCGAATTTATATCTCGAAACTGGTGCAATCTTCAAAATTCGTTCCAAGTGGATCCGCTTGCGAACTGCACGGCTACAATTTGTAAATTGCAATATGGGCCATAATGTAATTAGTTAAACATTTAATTATTGTATTTTTATTAATTAGTCGATTTTGCATCTCAATTTTTTGCGCAAGCGTTGTCCGACGCTTCGAGTAAACCAGCTCATCAACTAGAATTATGATATCTGCCACAGGCAAGTTTTAAAGATTTTTGAAAGTGTTCGCTAAAATACCCTGTATTATATGCGAAGGTGGATTCATGTATTTCTCTCGACTAATGTCAGTATGGGAATGATATCCGCTATAAAAGGATTTCAAACGCAGGATTCTCCTGCGGGTCCTTAGGTCCGGTCATTGAAGAGTATTTAGCCTCCGTTATGTTGAATTTTCTGTCACAGTTTCCAAGGACAAGGTTGGGGATCAATCAAGGTTTCCGCATACATACACCAGCCAAAGTTTCGGTGGGGAAACGGATGGCAGTACGAAGGAGCTTATTCTATCAGGTGAGAAAGTATATGACGCTCCACCAACAGCTGCAAAAGTAGCTCTTGCTACTTCAGACTATGCTTCAGAACAGCCATTTTTATTCTTGCCACTATAGCCCTAACACCCGTCGTTTCTTTTTTTCCTCAGAAAATCACCAGTGCCTTGCGCTTATGCACGTTAAACATTCACCATCAAATTAGTATTGCGATGCTAAACGGAAAGACGGGTTGAGGCACCTCTAAAGGCTTTATGACACTATAGCGCAAACATAGTAAAAAGAAACAAGCTTTAAATGATGCGAGATAGAGCTATAATAGAAAATTGTCTTTTTGTATGCAAAGAGCGAACTTTACCAAAAGACAGCAAGGAATGAACGATGTTAGAGTGGTATAACTGCAGGCACGGGCACCAAAAATTCTCGCCTTTTGAGCAATGACATTAAAGGTGTTTTGTGCTTCAAAAACTTCGTGGCAGTTTGTACATTTTACGATAGCATTTCTTTTTTTTTTGTATCGTGGAGGACCTGCACAATGAGATAAATGTGTGAAAACGCGATTTTCTTGCAATGTTTTGCCGAAAATTGGGCAACTCTGCGCAACCTACTTGATGACAGGTCTCCAGTTGTCACTTGTGTGAGCAAGTGTCAAGGTATATGCTGGAGTATAAGGCAACACAAGAGCAGGAACGAACAGAACTTTTCGTTCAGTTATAAATGGCGTCCCCGGTGGAAGGTCCAGCTAGCTGGGGACCAAGAAAATTCAGCGGCATTTTAGCGGTAAACGCGAAGGAAATGCGCCAACCTTACGGCCCGGATCCACGATTTCAACCGCGTTTACCACAGTGCAAAGTGTTGTTCAGCAGCTCACTCGACTTGGGTCCTGCCTGTTCGAGGAGCGAACTGCAACTGATGGTGGCGCGGAACAAACCACCGTCAGTAGCACGCTTGTGATAAGCTCTGCCATGCTCTCTCTACCTCTGCCACGTGACCAGCTTCCTACACTTCACACGCATACACTTTTTCCCCCTTCGACACCCATAATGCGTACGCATTAAGAAACATACGCCCATTACAGCGGTGACGCTGCACACAGTTTCGATGTGTTTTCTTATGTAGCATCCATGAATTTCGGCGTGAAAGGGCATCAATGATGAGTAACACCTCAGCACGTTTGTTGAGGCAGGCAACGTTCTGCCTATTTATTTAACGACAGTATCTGCGAACGTCTTGGTCGCTGCTCTTGTATTCAGAGCAAAAAAAATCCGCACAAGGACACGCGTTTTGTTTCTTTAAATTCGGCTACCTGCCAAGCGTTTGTTGGGCGGAAAATACGTGATGCTTTTCAGAGCGACAAGACGCTACCTCCACTTCTCTGGGCCACGTCAAGGTTTTCGCACAGGCTGTATCTTGTTTCCACTACGCAGACAACTGCCGAATCCTGTTGGCTTAGATATATCGCCAGTTATTTCTTCATTTTTTTTCTTACTTTTTTTTCGCCTTCATCGTCTTCGCAACCCAGCGAGGGAATGCCGTTCAATGTATCTGGAAATTGAATCTTGGTGAGAGAAGAGAGCGTGGGACAGGAGCGGCCAAGTCCCGCAGAGGAAACAGAAACTTCACGTTTCTTAAATCTCGACTGGGTCGGCTGAAATCTGACACTCAGGGGACGCTACTACCGTGTTTCGCCCGTCTTCCTTCGTATCGGGTTCTTTCTCGCGAAGAAACGCATTAGGAAGGCGAAAGAGGGCGCTGAGGAAAATGGAGCACGGCGCTGTACACAGGCGAGAAAGCGGCCGAAAACGGAGGAGCAAGAATGACGTCGTGCCCTCCGCCGTTTCGGGTGGCGAGCGACTGTCAAAGTGGTAGTTAGTCATTTGTGCGAACATCAAGACACTGGACATAAACGAACAAGAGGAGCGAGCCCGCCTAGCCTGCTTATTTGCCACTACAGGCCATGGTTATGCGACGAAGACAACGCGCGTCCTCCGCTTCTGCTCGCGCTCTTGCTTCGACTGTTATCTTCTTACATCTTTGACAACATGACAGGAGGGGGGGGGAAATAATGAGTGTCCTCTGACGGTTTCGTGTGTTGACATCGTACATTTCTTATAACGGCTCAAAACAGAGCCAGCTAGGACTCTTGAGGCGAGCAACAGCAGCCAAGCTAAGGAAGAACATTAAGGTTAAAGTTACGCCTCGCTCAGGTTCTCATGCGACATTGGCAGCGCTTCTTCGGTACAACAAATGGTGCAGTAAAACAGTCGTGTGCTTTCTGGTTAAAGTAAAAGCCTAAAGAATATTTACCGTAGAAATTAGCATGCTGGTTTTAAACAAAAGAAACATAGAAACTACTTAATACGTGTTGCACCAAGATATTCCTTTATACGAGCGAGCACTCGAACAGATCAAGCAGCGTTTCTGTACGGCCCGGAGTATATTGATCGACCATTCCTTTAGTGAGGACTATGTTAAGTTAGGAGTATTTAGAGCGACCGAGTGAGATTATAAACGTGGTCAGCACAATATAAAAGCGAAGAGTAGTATTAAAAATAGGTGCCTAATTTATTCAGTGTGCACTTTCAAGTGCACCGTGCGATTACCAATATTTGCGATCAAGCTGAAGTCAGAATTCCTCATAGCCGAAATGTTGAAATTTTTGTGTTGGCGGTCATATTGTTTACCCTTTAGACTATATAAATTCGTTTCACTTACAATATCTTCCAAAAAAATAATTTCGCAATATCAAAGAGGATTGGGTGTGTTAGTTATTTTAATCCACTCGGCGTGTTATGTAGTCTCAAGAAAACATCGTTATGAACTATTGCCAGATTGTGTATACAACTTTATTGTCTCTAAGCCCTTGAATAGGAAAGTCAGGAAAGAAGACACTAAAATCACAGCCATAACGTTGCGTCTTCCTATACATTGATGCAAAGTATCCGGCTGGTAGGACTTGAAGCCAGTTGCAAAATTTCTTCTTCCTGATAATTGTTCCCTGAACGAAGGTGGCTTAAAGATTCATGAACATGGTTTTTATGACTTAAGCTAGTTTGACTTCTTAAAACTTGTGTAACAATTGCACGCAGCTTATAACGCCGTATAGTTTTTCTTGGACCTGTTTTAGTCACCCACTAACGAGCAAGAGTGCAGAAAAGTGCAGTCCACGCGCAAGAGCTCTTGGTCATCGCTGCGCGAACATTATTTTCACTGCAACCTTGCTTCCTCAACAACTCCGCACGCTACCGAGGGACTCCTGTAATGTCTAAGAAACTACTCTGGGCAGCCACATCCAGTACATTTTTAAGTTTAAAACAGCCACCTATCTTCGAGTCTCTGCGAAAGCAGCAATTTACGGCAGGCGTATTCGAAGTGCATGCACCTACTCTTGAGAAGCTGCTCGTTATCGCACGTTCAGCGATCCCTCCTACAGCTACTGCTTGTCGTTCTGCACAGTTCCGGGTATCCGAGTAGCTCGCTACTGACGTCACCAGTCTGGATGAAGTAGAAGCAATAGTAAGCAGAGAGTTATACCGTATAGAGAAATGCAGGATCTGCTACCAGCGGGGCCGATCGGCGCCTGCGCCAAAACTTCTTTTGCCGAAACATCTATACGGGGCCACCGCTCTAAGCCAACTGCGCATTGGCGAATTCTACGCGTCTTTTGGCCTTTTAGAGCGATCGTAAACTGGGATACATAGCGCAAAAAACGACGCAAGGACGAAGCAGGAACACGGGACGAGCGTGTTCCTGCTTCGTCCTTGTGTCGTTTTTTGCGCTATGTATCCCAGTTTACGATTGAACTACCAACACGCACAAACTTCTTCCCTACTTTTAGAGCGAGCAGTGTGCGCACCGCCCACCAGAGGCCGCCACAATGCCGCTGACATTGAACGCCGTCTGAATCGAGAGCCAGCAGGTATCAGCCGCCGCCCGCCGCTCCAGCAACGTTCTGCCGAGAGGCCAGGAATCGCTTAGTACTATCTAGCAAAGATTTAGAATAGCAGAGGGAAGACGTACACTGTCGTGAGCTTTTGTCGTGAACTGTGCTCCGAGCTTCGTCCGCCTCAGCTGTGCAAGGAGTGCCCGTATTTACGACCGTTTGCCACGCACACCTATCCGCAAGGCGAGCACAACACGCTCTACCGCGAGCATTGAACAGCCAATTTCCAGTAATGACCGGCAACCGATTGCCTGCAATGACTGCCAGTCTAACATTATCTGCTGCAGCAACACAGCGTTACCGCCACCGCTGGCACAAGATGTCGCTGATTCGCTGATTGTTGAACTTCGATAGGGATGCAAGTCAGCTCTACGGCCACTCCACGCAAGCACGACGGAAATACTCGAGAAATTTCGCTTTATATAATAGCGAAGTCAAACATGGAATAATAGGCGGGCACGGCAGCGAGTTCTTTTTTTTTTCTTTTTTTCGTCGCCACGAATCCAACTGCGGGTGAGTGGCAGGTCGGACACTTGGAACATTTTTGTCCACGCGTACGCGACTGCGTATTAATCTGCGCACTAAGTAATCAGAAAACAATTTCCAAGGTACCTGATCAGCGCTGGCGTCAATTACTTGGTTGGAACCACCCATCGTGATCGGACCAGGTCGCAAACAGGCATTTACTGCGACCCAAATTGTTGCACGTACAGTTAACGACGCCAACAGGCACGCCGCCGTAACAGCACTAGAAACCTACCACTATAAAGATTAGAATATAAAGAGTAAAAGCAAACATCAGGCTCTTGCATTTGTCGCCTTCAGCCGGTAAGCTCGCGCACAATTAAGACTGTGGCGCAGACAGAATGAATAATCGGAAAATATATTTACACTGCCTCTGCATCTTTGGCCAATGTCTTTGGTCGTTTAAACACGCAGTGTTCACCATGGTGGCCGAAATAGCGGGTGTCTGAGCCGTGCCTTCGGCCGCTGTGGCGATCGTAGACAACGGCCAAACGCCGATGAGAAGGCGCGCTCATGGGCTGGCGCTGTCACGTGAGCAAAAATGGCGTCACGCGTAGGTTATGGTGCTCTAAAACGTGTATACCGTCGTGGTGGCCGGCTTATGTACTGGCGTTGCGAAACTCTGCAGTAATTTGCGTCTGGCGTAAAATTATAATAAATAGAACCAAATTGTGTAGATAACGCCACTAGTTATAAAGTGTGTATTTTAATCAGTACTTTAGCGTGGGGACAATTATGTCACCTTTAAATGAAAACACAGTTGGTTCTCTCGACACTGTCGGAAGCTAAGGGCAAACCAGACGGTCGCTGCGCCATTCCCTACTGCGAAACAAGATAAGTAAACGGTAAGGGGTGCAGCCACTGTCATGAGCTTAAACGCTGACTTAAAACCCAATTTGACGACAAATTCAAAGCGGCGTGGCGAAGGGCGCTATAGGACTATGTGAAAGCAATTTCACTTTTGCTTGTCCTGTAGAGCGGGCATCACTGCATTAGTAGTAGCCAAGCAATAAAGCCATCTTAACACTGGGATGAGAGCAAAGTAATAAAACATAAGGCCGAGTCTTGTGGATGCTAGTTGGAATAGGCGATTCAGCTGGGAAGTTCGCTAGCCTTTTTTGTTTGAGATTACTGGCTAGAAATTACATTGTTTTATTGATTACTGGGGGTTTGCGTACGCACGCATTTTTCGCCGACCGGACCAAACGCATCTGGAATAAACACGCAGGGAAGACGAACCTCATTTGTCAGCCCTAACTATATATATCTCTTTGCCCATATACGTGCCTGTTACATCAAGCAGCAAGGACTCTAGACAAAGACCGCTTCACGGCACACATTTCGGCTAACGTACAATAAACAAACGCTTCCCGGCTTTTGTTTAAAAACGAAAAATATTTCTCAGAAGGTGCAAGCTAGCTGGTATTGTTATCTAATCACAACGAAAGAGCAGAAGTAACAATATAGGAGTGTACGGTAGGATAAATAGTCTTGTTCCTCTTCCCTTTCGGCAATCGTCGACAGATATGTGTTGCTGTCCATAGAGCCATATTGGATTGGCATCAAGTGTAGCGCAACGTCAGAGCGTGGACACAAGATGGAATGGCAGGCACACGACGTTTAGACAAGTGCTTCGTGTCGGACATTGCTTCTTGCGTCCATGCCCTGGTGCTGTGCTGCACTTGATGCCGATTCAGCGTGACTGCATTATCGGGCTCGTTGTCCATACAACGAGCTCAGTCGGTCGAACGTCAGACATGTGGCCTCTCAAAAGTGCCAAAATCTTCGCGACAGTTCCAGCCTTCCTATGCTAGAACTCTCCGCAAAGAGGACTTCAGAAACATCCTCCACGTTATAAGTCTGGCCCGTTGTGAGCACGCATGATGGATTCGCAATCTGAATTACACCTCGTGCGTTCTAGAACGAAATGTGGCATGCCAAGGGCTACACTGCATTGGGCGTAGGATGCAGATAATATTAATAATTTTGTTACTAAGCGAAAATCGTGAACATGGCGCAGCAGAATTACTGCGGTAAATAATGGAGTCATTTGGGTTGCGATTCTGCCGCCGTTTAATTTTGCCCTGCTATTTCAACAAGGTAGGGACGCGAAGAAAGGGCCAAAGAGCATGTTACATTGTATTAGCATTTGACTTAGTGAGAAGTGAAGTAATTTGGGAGGGTGCCAAGAAAAAAAAATTAATAACGTACGTCGCGCACTGAAAGCAATTGGCAGTGATGTAGCCCACAATGACGATGCAACATCCCAGCTCCCAAAAAGACTTACACTTACATTTAATTGAACCAAATGTGAATAATCTGAGTTGAACAGAACAAGCTTTGATTTCAAATAGCTAACTTGCGTTCAGTTCAATAGTTACAGCATGTACGCGACCGAAAATTAGAAGTGCACTGACAATTTTGACTAACGCGTTGTGTGTTACGTTCTGTAATAAATGTGCCACTTTCATGGGCGCCGATTTGCACCAGTAGGTATCTGTCGTTGGACATTTAGACAAGCGCAATAAGCACCAGAAGCCACATCACGCAGTTTCATGTATATTTTATCTTTTAGCTGCGTCGAGTGACAGTTGATCCGATTCGAATGATTTATTCGGTTAGTCAGATCCTCGTGAGTTCAGCTGAAAACTAAAAATCGAACGTACAGCCTCGAATTACACATAAACTTAAAATTAGGGACATGCACAATCAGCACACCATGGGGCAGCGAGCTCGAGATATGTATGGTTTCAATGTGAAAGCGCCGTTTATTCTGTAATAGTTATTCAGAGACCTAGGCCATCACTCAAATACGTTCGGGAGTATTAGGTTTTATACGTGCAGCCGCACATCCCGTACGAGCTGTGCTATTTATCGAGGGGCTAAAGTGCGCTCAAAATGCCGTAGTGAAGTTTGTTGTATGGCAGTTTATGAAAAGCGCCGCAATGCAAAGGTACTATCGCGCAGGTTAAAAACGACTGCCATCAATGGAATTTTTCAGGAATCTTACAAACTTGAGGCTGTTTTAATTTATTGCAACAACGTATATATGACCAAGTGATCATAAAGTTATTCTAAAATAGCGGTCTACATAAGAAAACAAAACAAAGGAGAGAGAGAGAGAGAGAGAGAGAGAGAGAGAGAGAGAGGTGAAGAAGGCAGGGAGATTAACCACATATCAGTCTCCGGTTTGCTACCCTACACTGGGGATGGGAGATAGGGGTTAGAAAGATGACAGAGAGGAAAACGCAAAAAAAACACGCCCACGCGGAGGCACACACACACAAGAGGCGTTCCAGTTAAAGACGTTCGCAAAGGCCGGTAGATCTCAGAAAGCGCAATAGCGCTTGCACGGCCTTCTTCTGTGATGTTAGGTCCCTTCGGTGGCGTAAAATTCTTTTTTCCGATAGCCGTTGGTCGTCCAATTGGTCTAGTTCGTGGCGAAGGCATTCACCCTGTGGTCTGTACTGCGGGAAAGCGCACAAAATATGGTCAGTTGATTTGTCATAGCCGCAGTGGTCACAGGTTGCGGCGTCGGTCATCCCTATGCGGAAAGCATAGGCTTTGGTTAAGGCAACGGCCAACCACAGTCGATACAAGAGCGTGGCGTCTCCACGGCGAAGCTGTGATGGCACTCGGAGACTTAATGTCGGATCAAGGGAGTACAGTCGAGTATTATTTAAATGTGACTAATACCATTGCGACGTGGTGCACTGCCGTATAAGCAGGCGGAGCTTCCGTGCTGCGTCAGTTCTAGAAAGTGGAATTGGTACGTGGTGCTCTTCAATATGGCCTTAGCGGGAAGCTTGATCGGCCCTTTCATTGCCAATAATCCCGCAGTGACTTGGAATCCATTGGAAGGTTATTTCATGGCCTGCATCACTTATATGGTGTAACGTCTCTGTAATATGAAATATTATTTGTTCGTGCGGTTCGTGTCGTAAAGGTGACAGTAGAGACTGCAGTGCCGCCTTCGAATCGCAGAATACCGTCCACTTGTGTGGCTGTTCATTACCAATGTAATGAAGGGCAGTAAAGAGTGCTGCGATGCTCTGCTGCCGTCGACGTTGTCACGTGAGTCGTCTTAAATTTGATTATTGTGGCTGTCACTGGTATCGCGATTGCCGCCGCGGAGCTGTTTGGCAAGACAGATCCATCAGTGTAGATATGTGCAGAGTCACGGTAGCTCTCGTACAAAAACAGTAGTGTGAGCTGTTTAAGGGCTGGTCATGATAGATCAGCTTTTCTCGCGATGCCAGGTATTGTGAGGTTGATTTTTGGCTGAGTGAGGCACCATGGAGGAATCGAAGGTCTCGCAGCTGGAGTGAAACAAGATGGCAGTGAATCGTGATGTCCGGTAATCGTTTGGCTGAAAGATGTGCGAGGTCTGTCCGCTGGTAGAGAGACTAAGTGGGGACGAGGAGTCTTGGTTAGATGCCTTATATGCGTCCTGACCACTTCAATTTCAATGTGGGTCTTGACAAAGTGGTTTCCAGCGATTGCTATCGTAGCCACTGTTGATGCACTCCGAGGCAGGCCTAGACGGATCAGGAGCGCTTGAGCCTGAACACTTTGTATTGTGCGTGGATTCGTTTTACCTGTGTTGGTTATTGCTGGCAAGCTGTGTCGCAGAGAGCCTAGAAAAAGCACCCTGTACAGTTGTAACATGGCACTTGTCGACATTCCCCAAGTCTTGCCAGTGAAAAACTTGAACAGGTGGCAGATGCCTATCAACAGCTTTTTCACGTATGATACGTGAGGGCTCCATGACAAGTCCCTGTCGATTATGACGTCTAGAAACTTGTGTGATCGAACACGTGGTATTATTTCGCCATTTATCATTGCGCTGTAGTTTGTCATGGGTTTGCGCGTAAATGGCACTAGTGCGCATTTCTCGGTGGAAATTTCTAGGCCTCGATTACGGAGGTAGATAGCAGTTTGGGTGGCGGCTCTCTGAATTCTCGCTCGCAACTGTAGGCGTGTTACTGCAGAAGTCCATAAGCAGATGCAGAAGTCCATATGCATCTGCGTACATCGATAACCTGACTGTGCTTGGCACGTGCTCAAGGAGAGCAATTAGAGTTAGATTAAATACCACAGGGCTAAGTACACCGCCCTGGGGGACGCCATGGCAGCTATAATGTAGAGAAGTATGGCCTTCCTCGGTGCTTACTAAAAAGGATCGCATGGAGAGATAGCTCCGTATCCATTGAAACATCCGACCACCCACTCCTACGTCTGCGAGAGCAGAGAGGATGGCTTCATGCGTAACGTTTTCATACGCCCCTTTGACGTCGAGGAACAAAGAAGCGCAGAGACGCTTACGGCATTTCTCATGCTGAATGTAGGTGACCAGGTCGACGACGTTATCAATCGATGATCGATCGATAACGTCGTCCATCGTCTATTGTCTTCGTACGTCGGTATCTTCGTTCAGCATGTCGTCGGATTGCTCGAAGTCGTTCTAGTTCCACATCAAATTCATTCAGTTTCGAAGAGCATGTGAGAGTGCGCATAGTGTCTTGCACCGCGCTCTTGATTGCCTCTTCCAAGTGGAAAGATGGGTTGGCGTCGCAGTGTTCTTCCATAATAGACTCAAATTTAGGCCAGTCCACTCTTTGGATCATATCTCGTATTTTGGAAGGGGACAATCCTCTGATCTTGACGTACGTGGGGATATGGTCACTTCAGTGCGTCTCTATGTCCACAAACCATCCAGCACGCCTGACAAGGCTTCGTGAGAGAAAAGCCAAGTCAAGACAGCTTCTATATGTGGGGCCACGTAGAAACGTAGGGCTTCCTTCATTCAGCAGACAAAGTTCATTACTGCAGACGGAAGATACCAGAGCTCTGCCTCTCGCGTTGACCTTCGAACTTCCCCAGAGTGTATGACCGGCGTTGAAATCTTCAATGATGACCCAGGAATCGGGAGTTGAGGATACGATGTCTCGTAGTCTTTTGTGACCAAATCGACTTGACGGAGATAGGTAGGCGCCACAAAAGTAAAGGTAAAATTCTTTTTCCCTATTATTAGGCATATATATTGATTATCGTCGTTAGGTGGCACAGGCTGGTGAATTTAAGTGAGGTCACGGCGTATAAACACTAAAACCTTACTGTTTTAACCAACAGTTGGCGACATAAACGATTCATATCCAGAAAGCCTCACCGAATACGATAAGTTCGGCTCGCAAATCACGATAATCGGAAACATATTGGCATACACGAAGCGACAGACATCCGAAATGCGCGCTCTGAGTCCGCGGGCATTCCACTGAAAAATAGCTGCTTGTCGGACCTCATCCCTGAAGGACAGTGGCTGGGGAGCCATGATTTACTGAAGCGTTGGCAGCACCGGACTCAGAGCGTCCAGTACTTGAAGCGCACTCCTGGCAGACGGTGTGTGCATGTTGCTTAGCAACACGCGAATGGCATTCATTAAAGGCCTAATAAGAGCTATCACTTGCTAATCTGTTTTCCGCGACTCCTCGGATACAGCACCTTGCTGTACTGGGGGCGGCTTCTTCTGCGGCTCTTCTGCCGGTCGTGTACGCGGAAGTGGTGGCCATTCCATTGTAGAGAGAGGTCTGGCAGTTTTCTCCCTTCTGACCTCGGTGGTAGGGGTGCTGGAGACTTCCGCTGATGGTGCTGCGTGACGAGTTGACTTTTCTTGAAAAGTTGATATTCTCCATCGTGAAGTCCTTCAACTGTGACGTCGTCTTCATCGCACTTTCACCGCGGCCTCTTTCTAGGTACAGCTGTCTCTCACCATTTGTTTAAGAATGGTGATCTCTTTCTTGATCTAGGGGCAGTCTTTGGAACACGCGCAGTGATCACCCTGACAGTTAGGACACTTCAAAGTGGTAGCGCTGCAGTTGTCTTCAGAGTGGGGTTCGGCGCATCGAGGGCACACGACGGTATTTCTGCAAACACCCTTCACATGGCCAATCTTCTGACAATTGAAGCATTGCATTCGTGTTTGAATAAATGGTCGAACCTGGTGGCGAAAGGGGCCATCCTTCACGTAGTATGGAAGGCAGTCACCTTTGAACCTTATCTTCACACAACGTCTGTTACCGAGGCGATCAACATGCACAATGACGTTGTGTTCACTTGCTGGTTTTATGAGAACTGGGAGGTCTGCGTTAGGTATTTCATTGTCAATGTCATAGATGACTCCTGTTATTGTGGCACCATTCGCTGGCACGATGGAGCGGACCTTGATGTTACCCAGCTGCGTTACATGTTGTAGTATGTTCAGCGCGCTCGGGTTCATAACATCGATGGCCAGGATGTTTCACCTAGTGTTCATCCTGACATCCTTGATCTCGTTCGGCTCGGTGTGTCCTAGATATACGGAGAGTGCTTGCCTGTTTAGGAAGCGTAGGTTGTCAGTAGTCTTCTGTGGCACAAAAAGGATGGAGTGCGGCCATCGTTGAGGTGCAGTTTTCACGGTGTTCGAGCTGGACGCCGAAGATCCGTTGAGAACTCTTCGTTTGGCCTTGCGGTACTGGACAAGTCGAAAGCTGTCTTCCGAGGACTCGTCTCCTGATGCGGAGTACAGCTCTGTGTCCTCGTATCACTGGATCTATTTGCTCGCTTCCTCAAACTGATGTCCGCGGGTGAACGGGCACCGTGAGGGTCCTCGGGGTGCTGCACATCCATCACCGCGATCTAGGGGGCGGTAGACCCGACAAGTGCAGTGAGAAGTCCAGAAAACCACAGAGACGGGTGAGATGTGTTCCACAAGAGAAGCACTTCGCCTTCCTTCTGCAAAACCTCGCAGAGACTTAGTAGCCTCGAGAATCCAAAATCACAAAACAACGTAACATTATTGCTATAAGCAGGCTGCTGAGTAAAGCGTGTTGAAGGTCGTAGCTGAACGATATCGACGAGCACAGTTCAAAGGTGAACGTGCATTGGTTCACTAGTATGATACCAGCTCTCGGTGCATTGTTCGTTCGAAGTAACGCAATTCACTCCATTAATCACGACCCTGATTTCCTCATCGCGAGAAACCCGAATACTGCATGAAGTTCACATTGCGCCGTGTGTTGATGGTGTGGGAAGACCCCTCAAATGCCAGTAATTTGTAAATGTGACAAGATGTTTCTTGCACTACAGTGGTATGATTTTTTGACAGTACACCTACTTCAAAAATAGATTTCTGGAAATGCCCAGCGTTTGGTATGTTTCTTTTTGTTTGTTACTAAGGAAGATTATGGGCCACATTGACGAAGCCTTTCGTTCCTAAGAGCTGCTTCCTATTCGACAGCTGCCTTCGCCATAATGTCCAACATCATGGTTGGTGACACCTGGTTTTAAAGTATAGTTCTATGGCAAGAACTTTCTTCGTACACGTGAACGCGTGCCATATTTTTTCTCATGCAAGAAATGAGTCGGGCCGACTTATCCATCCCAATTGGATTTTCTAATAGTGTATTGGGGAACCAGTGCTGGTCAGGAGGTTCTGCGGAAATTTGAGCGTCCTATTAAAATCAGCTGATTCCATCCGATGGAGACTACCAGAAAATAGTACGATATCTCGAACCATGACAGATGCGCGCCTGTATTAGGTTTGACAACGCCCGGCACATCAAGCCAAGCTCTGTCCGCAACAGTGCGCGCTCCGAGGAGTGCATGCGCTTCTACCTTCTTGAACGCCAGTGAAGTCAGGCGCTGGGCAAATGCGCCTCAGGAATAACGGGGAATTTGCTCGCGCGAAGTCGAAGCATGTCCTACTAAAAACTTTTTCTCCGCAGTCCTGCTAGACTGCGCGTCACGTCACCACTGTTGGCACGCGAAGTTCCCGCACTGGTTGCCTATACCGCAATGCGATTTAACTGACAAAAACTGCGCAGTCCGGGACTACTATTATCTTGACCACCGGTCGTATGCGTACGCGGACATATCCGTATGAGCAGTAATTGTTAACAAACCTCAAACACCCTAAATAGCAATGTTTAAGTTGGCAGATTTAGTAACATAATAGTAATAGGCAACTAGCCTTAATAATATATGGCGAAGAAATTAGGAAGTTCCTTAGTAACTGTTCCTCATTGTTCTTAAATGCAGTTAATGCGCTTTACGTGTACCTGACATTTCTGGGTCACAACGTTTTTATATGGGCCTGCCATCGCGCACACTCAAAGGACGCGTTCATAGGTCCTGAGATTGGGGAAAACATTTCACATTAATTCCCGAATGTTT
The DNA here is from genome assembly GCF_050947875.1 of Dermacentor variabilis. Classification (NCBI taxonomy): domain Eukaryota; kingdom Metazoa; phylum Arthropoda; class Arachnida; order Ixodida; family Ixodidae; genus Dermacentor; species Dermacentor variabilis. The sequence continues at coordinate 39,557,980 of NC_134568.1, forward strand.
TACACCAGTCATCTTGTTACAAGCCATACGCATGCGGATGTTTTTTTATATAAATTGTAAAAGTATAACCCCAAAGGAACCCGGCTTTCAGTGCACTTGTATTCCAAACATTCCAGCTCACCGCTGGCCAAGCCCGTCTTTGTTTCTGGTCCAATGGTCGTGTCGACTGGCGCGTCTGCTCACCCAACCCCCTTCCTTCCTGTACACGTCGCAGACCACCGCACCGCGCCGTTTGAAGACCACGCTTGAGGTGCAAAACACGTCCCAAGGAGTTTTCCCTTCGTTGGCCCAACCCTCGCACTCTCCGCTGCCCCATTGAAGCTATGGCAGCTGCACAGCCAGCAGAGCCGCTCCGCGTGCACGTACAACTTACGCCGTATGCAGCCAGGGGCGAGCCACCGCCTAGCTTCTGCGTCAGGCATTCACCGCTCATCTGGGCTGCGGTACAACGTGACCGACGAGAAACGACATAGCCACGAGCGTCTATGCTCTCCTCTTTTGCCTTATTCGAACGGCTCCTTCTCGCAGCTTGCAATGTTTCGCACGACTTCCTTGTTTTCCTTTTTATACTCCGAGAAAATGCTCACAGCCGTCACTGAACGCAACATTTTCGTAGATTTTCTGATGCTTCATCTCCGATTTCGCCTCACCCTCGCGCTCAGCAGCGACCATTCCGTGGTCCTGTTTATCTCTACCTTTCGGCGTGCCATAGTGTTACGTTTCACCAGTTAGCGTGCGTTCTCACTTTTTCTTTCTTTTGTTATTTGTGGAAAGAGCCTTGGAGATGTACGTGATCCCTGCGTCGTTCTTCTCTTCAACTGGTGGCTCTTTCTTTTCTTTTTTTATCCTCGCACCCGTGCCTCTCACGCGCCTTTCCATTTTGTCCTCTCCGATACTGCCTCAGCCCCCGCACGCCGGTATCTCTCTCCGGCCTAGAGCCAAAACTCTTTGGTGCCCCGTATGGGAGGGAAGGCGGCAGCGGCCCGTTCTCTCGGGTGATGGTCGGATTTCGCGGGCATTCAGTTTCTCGCGTCGTTTGCCTCAACTGTCGGGTGAAACGCCGAACGACCTTCTGGCGCGTGTGCTGGGCCCTGTTCTTTCCCCCAGCAACGCGCAAAGAACATGATCTCGCGAGTCGTTCATTGAAGGAGGCGTGGATATAGTCGTGTAAATCTTGCCCGCACTTTACAATTTGCCGCGTTTCGGCGCCACGATATCCTACTTTGTCTTCTTCGTCTTTTACGCTCTTAACGACCGCTCGCGGTGCGAGCTGTTTTTGCGTTTCTTTTCTTTCTTTTTGTCTGAATTTTATTGATTGCTGTTGGAACGGATCTTGCTGCCCTAGCATAAGTCGATGGAACGATTGGTGCCACGCCTAAGCCTTCGTAGTTCCTCCCTTTGACCTGGCTTGTTTGCTCTATCTACTCTTCGCGCGCTTGATGCACAACCAGACGCCTCAGTGTGGAGTCAAGCGTGAATCGGGATTTTCTAGCGCGAGAAAGGCTTTATGCGATGTAGTTTTGCCCGTGTAAAAGGTAGGAGTCTCTCATCGGTCTTGTTACCGTTGTCCTTATCTGTAACGAGAGCAGTGAATGCCAATATTGTGAATTGCAAACGACTGTAAGGAGAACAGATAACGTATACAATCGAAGAAAAAAAAGAAACGCAATCGCGGACGCAAACAATAGTTCCGCAATCTCTTTTTACACGACGCTGTTTGCAATTTGCACACCGTGTGCGTAATTGCGCCATCATCGACATCAACTCTTGTGCTGTTCTTTCTTTACACTCTGCCGCTGCAACGTTTCCTCCCATCGGGGAAGCAAGCCAAACACAGAGGGCCCTTGTCTGGTTAAGCACTCCACTCTTTTTTTTTTCTTTTCGTATCGTCGTCCGCTCGCCATTTCCCCACGTCCTTTCCTTTTGCGACGTCGGCCCCGCTGGCGGTCCTGCGGGGGCCCACAGTATATGTTCAAACTCCCTGTTGTCGCGCGTTGTTGAGTGGCAGTAGTGTGCATGCTCGATTAGAGATGGACAGCACGGTCAACCAGAGCGACGGGCGAAAAAAGAAAAAGGGGACGCCCCAAGGAACGCGGCGGTGGCGCCTTGCCGCCGCAAAACGCGACGGGAGTTGACGACGGAAACCGCGTAATTGCGCTCATTTGCGCCGGCATGCCGTGGAACCGCTCCGATGTGGCCGTGCTGCTGAAACGCCTATCCTGCTGAAGCGGTACATTGTTAAAGTGCACAAGTATCGAGTACGTTAGTTGTTTGACATAAGTTTTCTTTTTCTTTCCTTCTTTTTTTGCCTTCAGCTTCTTTTTTTTGACTGTGAAAAATAAAGATTAACATAAAAACAACTAGAAGTTTGCACGGGGAAAGTCGCCGTGGAAATCTACCCCCGTGTTCCATGTGGCCTCTCATGTGTCGCGCTGCTGGTTGTTTAACCAGGTGATCTTGCTGTACGCCACAGATCAACGTCCCACGCTCTATAGATTGTATTCATTTCTGATCTTAATGAGTGTTAGCTCGGGGACTCCAATCTTAATACATAGGAACGGAGAAATCGTTTTTCTCGGCAACCACGCAACCAATTTTGATGGGCTTCAGTCCATTTAAATGTAAAGGTAATGGTCTAGAAATTATAGAAGGAAAACTTTCAACTAATGCCATGTTACATATTTAGAAAAATCCTTGAACACTGCAAAATTTTAACAAATTCGAGCATCAAATTTTCATCTCTATAACTCTGCCATGAAGAACGACATAATGATGCCGTAAACTTCGCCTAATAACACATCACAACCGGACAAAATTTATTCATCTATAATACACCAGTCTGAAATGCGTCACTAATTTGTGAGTAGGGTTTCTGTAATATCCCCGTGCACACTGTAATATTCTCACACGAGGTAAAGAGTAGGATGCTATTTTAATAATGAGAAAGAAGAGGTCGACTGAAAACCGTGTCCTCACCGGGGTAAGGGGAGAGTGGGCCCGTATCTAGGGGGAAAGATAGGGGGTCTTTACACCTCCCCCCCCCCCCACACACACCCTGAAATTATTTCCGTGGCGCTACACTGCTCAGCACAACTTACATAGGTATGTAATGATATTATATGCACATCTAAATATATGCACTATATCTTTACGCTATCATATGTATAGCAATGCGCTTGATTTACTCGTCACACTAAGTGAATAGAAATCCATCAAAATGTCCGTCGTTGTCCCTGCAAAACCCCTCGCGAGAAAAAGGTCGATAGCA